>NC_044496.1:42890968-43185968 GCF_902362185.1 Chanos chanos
TGTGTGTGTGTGCCCCACTGTGCCTTAGCCTAACAAATTTTAAATGTCACGTCTAGATTTAAAACAGCAGTCGAGCCATATTGCTCTCCTATGACATCAGAAGCACTTTTATAGTCCTCCAGCTTTTCATTTAGATGAGAGGAGAAATATGAAACTCCTTCAAAAAAGCATCAGTCCATCAGCGCTAACCATACTAATTTATATGCAATTACAGTGGTGTTTGTATGTCTGCTTCGACTTGTCTCTCAGCCTCCTTCATGTCACATAAATATTTTTTACATTCAAAACCCATCCCCATTATATATGAGAAGCACTGCCACTATTGGCAATTTATGGTATGGATTTTGGTATATACATTTAGCTCGATCAATTTTTGTCATGCTGCTTTGAAATGAATCCAGTGGAGACAGCGTTGGAAAGAAAAATGGGAGTAGAGTGATATCCATCATTCATGGGGAAAGAGAAGGGGAGGAGATTGAGGTTTGGGAGATGATCTGACAATTTCATCCCCCTGCATTCACACTCGCACACCCATGAGATACAAACAAGGTGCAGCAGGAGTGAAATGTGTTAATGTGGTCCACTGTGATGTGTTGGCTTTCAGACAAAGAGTCACAACAGAAAATGCACAAGTAATCCATTGCATAAAGAGGCGCCAACGAGGCAGCCCATACGTTGCCCCAGGGTTAGGTTGGTCAAACTTTTCTTCAGTTATTTCATGCACCTAAGCAACGGGGTTAATAGAGGAGACCCATTAATTGCCATGCCACTTGCCCGCTAGCATGCTAAGGCATGCTGTTCCAACTGGCTGGAGCTATTGTTGCGCCATCTCCTGTTTTGAGTGGAGCCTTCTTAATGTGTTGCATATGGATGTGGCCTAAATTTGAGACAGAGTAGAAAATAGCCCCAGAAAAATGTGATGTTAAGACAGGAGGTTGTACTGTGTACACAAATAAGGAAGCTGAGATATGTAGCCTACACAGTGCCTAATTGACCTCCACTACAAAGTACTAGTATAGTTCAGCAGCACTGTTTATCACGCACAGCCAGGGACTCTAGAATGGTCAAGTATTCTGTAGAGGAATCATTAAGAAGTCTCCTAAGTTTTATATATTTATTTTTTTGATATAAAATAATGTTAATAAAGATGATCTAGGGTGTGAACTGGCACTCTGAGTGCGAATGTATCTCTTTTCTGTGTATTTCAGATACAGGAACATGGGTGATACGCACCCACAAACACATGCACTCACGCACGTATGCACGCAACCACACACATACACTTTCCACTTCCTCCTTCCATCTCTATCCCATCTTTCTTCCACATTTCTGAACTGTTCAGCTCTTGCGAACCTCAGATCCCCCTACTTCTACAACCCTAGCCGCTACCAAAATACACTGTGAAATCCATTGAAGAGCCCAGTGCCTGCTGCAATAATAATAGCTTGACCTGGCTGCCGCACACTGGCCAAGTCTATCATGAAGCAGTGTAGCAATTTCAGCCATGACAGCTGAGAGGGGTAAAAAAAGTCAATGTCAGAGCTATAGCCTTCCAAATACTTTGTGCTGATGTGCAATTTCAGTCCCGACTTGCATTTGATAGCTTGTTTATTATTTCTCGGGAATGTGAATGAACAGCTTACAGTGGACATGTATCTTTACACAGGTATAAATGGGAGTAAAAGAGGGGGTGGGGGACAGTAGGGGTGGTTATGGCCATTTCAATATGGCTCCCGAAATGAGTTATTCTCAGGCGCAGACAAAACCAATCTTATCAGAGAGAAATAAATATGGAAATGCACAGTGGGTTATTGCCCTCTCTGCATGCGATTGAGCCAGCACGGCAGTTTATCAGGGCACAACTTGTAGGGCGTTTTAAATAAATCGACTTGACCACAGTGGCACCGCCACACCACAAACCGGATTTGAATTTATTCACAGTGTCACCGCCATAAAGACTGAGTAAGGGAGATTTGATGAGGTATTACACTGTTTTGTTTTCAAGTCTCTGGAATTTGAATATGACTGTGGCGCACACAATAAATCTCATCTTTTGTTGATGCATTTGGACTTAACAAAAGTCAAGGGATACTAGATGAGGCAAAATTGTTTATTGTTGTGAAAAAAAAAAGATATCAGCAATGTTTGGAGCATATTGCTACTTTGCTTATGCATTAACAACCACACTGCAATATAGAAGGTTAACAAGAATAGAATTTAGAGTAGGAAGACTCATTTTTGTAAAAAACAAAGGAACTAAACACTCAATAATCCAGATTCATAGATTTATACTTAGCTGACAATAAACGATTAATCTGAGGAAACAACATGGCCATCTGGTCATCTTTTGCTAGTGAATACTTCAGATGTGTGAGCCTAAAATAAAAGTCTCAGAAGACACAAATTCACAAAAACACACGAATCACAAACACTCTTCATTAGCCATCATGCAAAAAAAAAAAACAAAAAAAAACTTTGTTATGAATAATGTGAGGTATATTTGACAGACATTCTGGGATTAATAAACAATCAGTCAGTGACTGATGTGAATATGATTAATCTGAATTATCTGTTGGAAGACATTGAAGATCTAAAGAAAACACAGGCAGATTGAAGATGCAGGCAGACATTATTACAGCTAAAAGCAAATATACCAATGTGAAAAAATATCTAACATCTACAGTGAATGAATGGATGAATAATGAGTGAAAACCATGATCTCATCAGAAAGAACTGTATTTAAAAGGGGTTTTTGTCTTGTTCATTAACTGTTAATATTGCTATTAAATGATCTCATATTGGAATTCCTGTATTTATCCATGCACATAATTATAAATTTTCTCCAAACTGGCGTAGAACATTGTACGTCATCATATTGTCCTCATGATTTGCTTTATTTACAAAAAAGGTTACCCCAAAACAAAACATAGTATTTTCACCAGGTGAGGAATGTATAGAAAAGCACTGTTTCATTCAATCTCACCACTCGCTGAGGGGGGAGACAGAGAGAGAGAGAGAGAGAGAGAGAGAAAGAGAGAGAGAGAGAGAGAGAGAGAGAGAGAGGGGGAGAGAGTGATATAAGACAGGGGGAAAAAACTGAAATGATTGGCCATGTCATGGTCTATGGGAAAATCAAAAGCAATTCCATCTTGACTTTTACTTGGATAACAACCCCATTACTACTTGTTCCAGTGGTTTTCGATTTGAGCTCACGGTAAGAGGGCTACAAAAATCAGGTCACAGTGCCACATTCAGATGGTAATGATATTGAAATTTGGGAAGTAATCGTGTCAGCTTGGAAAAAAAAAAATCTGAAATGCATCATAATAAGAAGAAATGACTTTCATTTCAGATTGTAGGAAAACAAATTACCTTGCGGGTTTACCATAATAATCCTTAAGGAATTGATGTCAATAAAACAAGACAAAAAGAACTTGATGTTTCCTATCCAAATTGTCTAGTTTACTTCAGAGAGATGTGTAGACAACTTTGTACTCTACCAATTCAAATATGCTGGCGACTCTGTTCTATTTTAAGAGAGATAGGAGATGTTATGAACAAAAATGGAAGTAGAGCGTATAAGGAATAGAAAGGTAAAAAGAGCAAGGGATGGTTAAACCAAATTATTTCAATGTCAGCAAGCATATGCTAAAAATTTGAGAACAGAAGAGAGATGGAAAATGGCGAGATGATGGAGAACACAAAAGAGTCAGAGTAGGAGGTGAGAAAAGAAAGAGAGAGAGAGAGAGAGAGAGAGAGAGAGAGAGAGAGAGAGAGATTTAAATCATGCCACAAGACAACTGATGAATGTCTGTATATCTGGCAGCTTAAGATTGAGTCTAACTCAAAGTGCTGGAGTAATAAAATGTGCACAAAGGACAGTAATTGCCTGGAGTTGATTTCTGTTGACAGAAATAGATTTGCATTGTGTTCTGCTGCATGCTGTTTTTCTCATCCTGCTAAGCTTGGCTTTTCCAAGAACCTCACACACTAGTCGCAGCTAGGAAACTCACGGCAGTTTGTCCTGTCACTCAAACTTTGATCGACTATGCAGAAAGAACATTTTAAGTTCAATTGATTTGTTAGGTCCAAAACATAGGAAAAATAGATATGAGAAGAGCTCAACATGAAAGAATGTAAAAGAGTAATATATATGCGATCAGTTATTACAGCTGTGAAAATAAAACAGATTTGCATTGCAGGGAGGATAAAAGCCTATGTTAACCCTTTTTTTATCACTCCCCTCCCCCTCTTCAATTCTGAATTTTTTTAGCTGAGGGTGATGCAGCAGAACTGGAAAAGGGAAACAGAGCTGTGCTTAGTTATCTCTGGGTCCTGTGAGGAGCTTCCTTCCAGTCAAATCGAGTGTGTTCCCAAATCAGAGGCATTACTCTCTGAGGAACTTTATCCATCCTGTGTTCTCTCACTTTAAACTTCATTTGTCACAGTGCCACTGACATGTACAGAATGGCCTTGGATTTCGTCAGTTCTCAGCTGTATGGTGTTTTATTATTCTCTCTCTCTCTCTCTCTCTCTCTCTCTCTCTCTCCCTCCCTCACACACACAAACAAACACACACACACACACACACACACACACAGAGACACTCAGGTATGTTAATACACAAAAATACATACCTACACACCTCTACAAACTGACCTCCTCTCCCACACACACACAGGCATGCATGCCCATACACACGCATGCATGCACGCACACGCACACACACACATGCACGCACACACGAACCTCCCTGATGTATTTCTTGCTGGCTGGGAGCCAGACCAGGTTGCTTTATTTTACTTGTCATTAATAAAGAGAAGTGGCCTGCACCTGGCTACTGACAAGGGCCCGCTGAGAGAGAGAGAGAGAGAGAGAGAGAGAGAGATACAATGGTGGATACGCTCTATACTTAATGAACTACTCCAAACTTGTGTTGTCATGTTGCTGCTGACGGCCTGCCACTTCCTCTTGGTTACTGCTCCTTTTTCTCCTTGCTGTGAATCACAGCTAGAATGACATTTTGCCTAGGACAAGCAATCAGACCAAAGGGAGAAGGAGCAGTGAACACTATTTTCTTTCCCCTTCCTTTTGAATTAGGAGGCATTATGTATGTCTTATAACATGCTCAGTATGGTTTGCTGTATTATCCATCTGTTCAACTCACATTGTAATCATATGAGGCACCAGACATAAGCTATCAATCATGATTAATATATGACATTAAATATGATAGGTCAATCAATTTCTCATTTCCATTTACATGTATTTCTGTTAGTGGATACTTTTGTATTTTCCTGCAAATAGTTTCAGGCTATAAGATGCTAAAAATCATGGAGTGTACTGTACTGAAAGCATCAGTGACATGAAAAAATTCTCTTTAAAAATGCTTAACACAAGCACAAAAACCTCCAAGAATCAATAACATGCACCACGCCACAGAGGAAGAATTAATCCATTCAGAATCCCTCAGACATTATGTCAATAAAGGAAGCATTTGAAAGATAACACAGGATTAAGGTTTACCTTCTCTCTTTCCCGGCTACAGGATGACATCACTTTGCCATTTTGCAAGGCAAACAGTCATGTGAAGTGACGGCTGTGCTTATCAACACGAGGATAAATTACAAGATGTCAGTCCTCAGTTAATATGACACTGGACAGCATACACAAATTCTGAGCAATCTGCCCTCCTGCAAATTCTCCTCTGCCAATTAATGCCAAAGGAATGATAGATTCCCAGGTGTTTAACATATCCAAGGCCTACAGAGAGCAGCTTTTGTAATCATTATGTAATAGGCCTAATGAAATAGGCAAACATGATGAAATCTTCTCAGAATTGGAGTGTGCTAATTATCTGAAAAGTCAACTGCCTCTCAGACACAAAGAACGGAATGCTTGGGCGGTGAGCTTGATATGGAAACCTATCCGACACCAGGGATATTTACAGAGGCACTTGGCACAGGGATCCCAGCCAGTCAAACAAAGCTTTTCATCTCCTGTGCGTGCACCAAGGTCCTCCAAATGCTCCCAATTAGTTTTATCGTTCTAAAACTTCAGGACTGACTGTTTTTTTTTTTTCTTTCTGTCTGTGCCACTTTTCTCTGATGCGGGTGTCCCTGAAGTAAGAGGCACTAAGAGTCCAAATCACAACTTGGCAGTGGAGAGGGAGTTAAGTCACCTTGACTACCTGCTGCTTGGGTCACTGGATTGTCTTACTGACCTGACCACTGCAAACCTGCCAACACCAGTCAGCTAATGACATGGACATATAGCCAAGTAAAAATTCAAGGTTGTGGAATTCAAGAATTTTCCTTCGTGAACTTTGTAGTAACTGACATTACAGCAAGAATTGATGAATTTGTAAATCGTAATCATGAAATAACCTTTTTTCTTCTATTGTGCTAAAACCAGATGCGCTAAGGTTAGTTAATTATGTACAACAATAAGCTTCAAGAAAAATACAAAACTTAAATGACTTAAACCAAATTTCTGTGATTCTTTTGTTCAGTCACAATTTTGTAAATGAACCCAGATAGTTGGAAAAGCATGGCTGGACAAAGAAAAAAAAATCTTTATCTGGCTGGCTCTGAAAGTCAGTCAGATGTTACCAAACAAATGTATTCACACAACAACAGGTGTCCATTTAAATTACTCAGTCTCTAAGTTACGGCTGTAACTGAAAAAGACATTCCACACAGACTTAGGATAACAGGTGATAACATTTTTTTAGTCCTCTCAGTTTGAGATATACAAAGCAGTAGCCAAACAAAACAAAACTAGTTTCTTATTTTGTACCTGCTAAACATCATTGTTAGGGATAGCATGAGAAACCTAAAGTGTCCAACTTGTCCAGCTTTCATCATTCCCATCTTTATTCATATCATTACGTTTTAATGTGCAAACCCATTCATAATTTGATAGATGCAAGTATGAATTCATGGGTTCAAAATTTTAAATGCATGCCTTTATACGACAGTTAGCCAATAGCAATTGTACCTAGCAACCTGCCAAAATTTAAATATCCCCAAGCTGGCTTCCCCATATAAAAAGTTCTACTGATGACTCTGGTATACAAGTAGTCTTCCACCACAACATGGGTTTTTGACCATATAGGTTAATAATAATAAGCATCAGTGTGTAAATATTTCAAACTTGAATGTGTCAGGCTCTGTTTGACCTACAGGTCTCAAATTTGCTCAGTGACCCCAAGCCCATGGCCCTATGGGCCCCTATTAGACAGTCTCCTGAAGGCTATTATGAGCCTGGATCATTTAAATGTCGATTGCCTTCCTTCTTTCCTTCATATCTCCTTCTCTACTGGTCACGGCGTTTGTGTCGTCACACAGCCCAGGCCATGACCAGCTGCAGAAAATGTATTATGGTAGAAGTTACAGTTTTGAAAATGGTAACATTTTGAAAATGGAGATAAGAAGAAAAGTTTTTAGATTTTTTTTTTCTTCTTCTTCATCTTCTTACATTTGCGCATGAAATATTTTGACTTTGGCATGTTAGACTGGTGGGAATTTGAATTATTATTTCTTGGTCAGCTCTTTGTGATTTTTGCAAAATTAGAAATTTGAACATTTTGTATGGCACCTATCAGCCACTCATATCAATAAGTTATTACATCAGTGGTTGCAGTTTATGTTATCACTTGGAAAATCATTAGGCTGTCATCATTAGATCGTCCAATTTATTATTTTACCCACTTTTAAAACATCACACAGTTATGGGTTACAATTTAATGTATAATCCGCTATTATTACATTATTGGTTGCTACAAAGCTCACTTTAAAATAAAAGATATTTATTTTTTGTTTGCTTGTTTGTTTTAACTTTTTTTTCTTAAACAGCAGACAACAGGTAATAGCTATACAATTTTATTAAGCTTTCAGTGTTTGATAAATTAACAGTAGAATTACAGTCACATTGCCTCAGTGTTGCTAGCAGTACTCTTCCAACTTCAGATTATAGTCTAATGTAAATAGTGTCCTATACTGCACACTGCAGGGATAAACATCAAACAAAATCAGTGTCCACAGATGTTTAATGTAGAGAAGAAATTTCTATTGTGTTGTAAATACAGAGAAAGGACATCATCAGAGCATTACCCTTTTTGTGATGAAAGGTATAATGACAGCACTGTTGAATTACTGTTTAACTCTACCCACTGCAGAAATCAATAAGATTCACTCGAGAGTGCTTCTCAACATTCAGTGCTGGACTAAAAAGATAAGCAGCATCAACTGAAATATGTTGTTTTTCAAGCAGACTCTGGCCATCCCCAACCCCCTCCACCAGTACCACCACCGTCCCTCAGCGAGCCAAGGCTTTGCCTCATATTATCCGTGTTATATGGAGATCTGCCCCACCCGACATCAACATCCTCATTAGCTTGGTACTTCTCTGGAGATGTTTCGTTTTTCTCTTTGAGCTGGAGCGGATGCCAGCACCAGTGCCAGAGAGTGTCCGAAAGAGTGCTTTCATATGCAGCCAGCCCTCATAATTCAAGGACAATTTAACATTGCCCCACAGGCATAACCACAACTCCCACCAACATATCCTGCAGAACCACCTCTGACTGTATTACCATGGACCAGCCAACCTTGACTGGCATGTAAAAACACCCAGTAACCTCAAAACCTCTGAAAGCTCAACGGTTCTGAAGTATTGCAATGAAAAACAAACAAACAAACAGACAAACAAAAAACCCTGGAGAGAGTGTGATGTTGTTCAAGTGACTCTTGTAAATGTAGCTAAATTTGAAAAAAAAAAAAAAAAATAGCATAAGCTCACTATTTTTCACACACTTGTCCAGTGCTTAAAAGAGTTCATTAAAAATCATAGGTCTTCATGAGGTGGTATTTGAGAAGACAGAATATTTAACAGAACCAATAGTTAAATAATAAGCATAGGCATTAAATAGCAATTTTTACACAGAGTTCATTACGGTAGCTCACTATCTCTGCATGTGCTAATGTGTTCGGTCCATTAGCTAAGGCTCTGCATTGTTTCCAAAAATAAATAAAAGCTATGCTTTCTCCCACCTCTCTCTGTAAGGTTTTCTTTAGCTAGTGATATAATTTACACCATGAATTTCTTCCCGCTGTATGGTATTATGTATCTATTTAGCAATGACATCCACAGTGCGACTGAGTGCACCTGTTTCTTTTTGCTTTGCAAGATAATGAGACAACAAGCCGGCCTAATTGCTAATTCTCCCTGTGGAAGCGCACAAGTTTACACTGATCAAAACGAATAAGATACTCCTGTGTGCTCCCATGATAGTCCTTATAAATCATTTGCATATTCAGTTTCTGCTCCAAATATAAGCAAAACAGGTTTAGCCTAGATGAATGTATTTGGATTCACAGTCATTAAACAAGCAAAGACAAAAAAAAAAAAAAAAATGAGTGTATTTATGCTCTTTTTATTAAATATTTGCCTGCACATGCTCACTATTGTGTATTTTCTATAATGTATGTATGTGAAAGTAATTACATCAGGATTTTTTTTTCAGATTATGAAACATTTCAAAGTATTTCAGTAAAATGAGTCATATACACAAGTGTGTCTATCAGACTCTAGGTAATGTGGTTAGCCAATTTGCAAAGTGTACACAGCATATTCTACAAATCCAAGTTTGTTTGGAAATGGTATGAACTCAGCAATGAACCACTGGATTCAGTAGATCATTTCATAACCATGCACAGAATAAGATTTGATTCGGGGAGCACAGCCTGCCACTGTCTGGAGGTAATTGGGAGGTAGAGATTCTGTGGCTATGTGACAGTGCAGTGCTGGCAAGACAACTGCCTCCATACAGAGGACAATGTGTCACTCTGATGACACCAAGTGCAGATATGTAGCGGCCAGACAAAGAAAGAGCAAGGGAAGGGCGAAGGACGGCCGGAGACATACACAAAGAGAAAAGAGGACAGGGAGAGAAAGACAGCCTGAGGCCGAGGGTCGCCAACGCTGACTGACCAACAGATGCAAGGGACTTGATGAATGGTGAGAGAGGGATCTAAATAGAAGAACAAGATATAAAGGACATATAAAATGAAACAGGAAACGGAGACACACGCACACAAACACACACACACACACACAGAGAGAGAGAGAGAGAGGGAGGAAAAGGTGAGTAGGAAAGAAGAGGGCAGTGCTGAGAGGAAACAGATGGAGCAGTTCCACCATCCTCCTTCCCATCCCTCGCTCCGAGGTCCCCGCTCATACTGACACTCGTGCCATACCTGGTCTTTCACACACACGCACTACTACACACTAACAAGTCTGACAATAGGCAGCAAGGATTAGCTTCACATTACAGTTGCATGGCATAACCTCACTACACGCCACACAGTCGTATGCACCTGCGACTGAATAGAATTGCTGTCAGTTCTTGGCAGCAAGTCAAGTCCCCTATCTCTCTTGGACCTGATGTGAGTGACAGTCATTATGGAGAGTTGGTTCTCCAGCATATTATGTAACGGTGTGTTTAATACTTCACAGTTGGAAGTGCTGGCTGATATTAATAATAATAAAGAGGGTTTGCAAACCCAATGCAATGCTAAAGTGGTACAGTGTCCTCCTTGCCTGCTGATGCCACTCCAAAGTATTCATTAGAGACCAAAGAAAGAATGCAAGCTTTTGCTTACACAAGTCTACAGAGAGAGAGAGAGAGAGAGAGAGAGAAAAACTCTTCATTTCCGATGGGATCTAATCTGTGTGCAAGCTGCACCAGCTGCAATCAGATAGCTTTTTTCCTCTCTCTCTGCTGGAAAAGCTCAGTCATCAGACCTTTGTCAGACGAAGAGCGCCAGCAACTGAAAGGTTCTGTCAGTTATCTGATAAGGGCTGCAGATGTTTTCTAGCCCCGTCATTCAGCATCAATAAAAGATTTGGCTGCCTGGCGTCCACCTGAAGATTCTGCCACCTACCCAGTAGTTCATAATGGACACTGGATGGCCTTATCTGAGCTGGACTTTATCTGCAACTGTAGGAAAATATTCCAGTCTTTTGCAGGGCACTCATCTATAGGGTCACCAATGCATTTCACATATCTCCACAAGGTTGGGTTAAAGTGACTCTGTTTCCAATAGATTTCAAGGTCTGACTAAGACAAAGTAAAAAAGCTAAGATTTAAGATTAAAATTTATATTCTGGAATATAAATAATGATGGTCTAGATGAAAAGAGATTGTTTCTGCTGTCAGGATGCTATACAAAGGTTTTAATAGTTTACATTTAACAATGGACACTCCTGGAAAATGTTTGACTAGATATATTTATTATATATATATATATATATATATATATATATATATATATATATATATATATATTTATATATTTATATATATATATATATATATATATATATATATATTTTTTTTCATATTTTCAAACTAACCATCATTGCTTTTTACATTAAAAAAAAAAAATCTATGACGGATGTGAAGCATTCAACCCACATTTACATTCTTTCACAAATTTAAAACTGTGGATAGCCTCTTATAGCTGCCTGAAAAAGTACAACTTTATTTTAAGATCAAGAGCATTTTCTCCCAAACTGAGTTGTGCCCTCCAATGTTTTTCTTTTGAGGGAGTGTTCTCCTGAGTCTGGCTCCTCTGGGCTGTGATCTTTGACCCTACTTCTGTCTGCAGAAGCAGTGTGGAACAGCAGCGCCTTGGTCCACCACTCACCCTGTGGGACCTGCTCATGCTGTATGCTCAACAGGGCCCTCCCGTGGGGCCCAAGTCCAACAAGAACATCCATCTTGACTGGCACCTGGTCTCTGGGAGACTGCCACACAGAGAGAGAGGCCAAACCGGTAATGGTCTGTGAGCTGTATGAGAGCTAGGGAATAGGCCACCAGAAACAAGGAGCACTGTGCAAATAAATGCATCCACTTTTCCATTCTTCATTCAATTTTGCTGTAAACACATTGAGCTGAATGTGGAGAATCCCAGAGGGTGCAGGAGGACATAAGTAATCCAAACATTTTTCCTATTTACTAATCTACAAGAACCATGGTGCGTCGCCTTTGAAACAAAATCAAAAGAAACCACACAAATAATTCTTTCATCTTTGTTGGGATTGTGACTGCTATAAAAGACTGTTATCTTAATGATTTTGTCAGGTTGACACACATTTGTATACTACATATTTCTTATTTTGCTCAGCATTGAAAATTTTCAAAGCATACAAATTAAGTATAACTATAAAAATGTTTCTGAAAAGAACTGTAGTAAAATATCATATATTATGTATATCACCATGTTACATAGCATTACTTTATGTTTCACTCTAAATTTCTTTCAGCAAAACTAGTTTAGTAGTAATATAACTAGTTCAATGTTTCAGATGAGAGGGGAACACATATTAAAGTAAAAAGCTCAAAAAAGGCTTTTGATGGAGGATTTTCTGATGTAACTAACTACGCGCATGAAGCTGAATAAGCAGTAGCCAAGAGTGATTGAAAAAAAAAGAAAAAAAACTTCACCATGTCTGATTTTATTCAGGTGCGCACGCCTCCGTGTTAATGAAATATGCATAACAGGGGAAAATCTAATGTCTTTTATGCTTCTCTGGAAGTGTGCTTACTTGGCATAACCAACTCTTTGACCCACTTACCTGATCGCAATATGGACGTCCACAGCTGGCTCAAGACTGAGAGGCAAAAAAAAAAAAAATCTACTGAGGCAAATCATGTCCTCTCCATCAACCTCTGACAACTGATCTATGGTAACTCTATAAACTCTAGTGCAGATATAGCCACTACTGCCCTCCACTCAATTACTAGCCCTGAGTTCTGAGTTGCAGATGGAAGGCTCAAGGTGGCCCAGCCCTTCAGGAAGGAACTTCTTGCATTCTTGTTGACGTGCTTTGAAATCATTTCAGCAACAGTTTTTCATTTGTATTCAGCAATGATATTGGACATGTCAAGGTCATTCTGTCCTGAGGGCTATAATTTGGAGTGCCTCTGTGTAATAATCAAAATGTTCCCTGTGTGCCCTCCATGTCTCTAAAACATTGATTCTGAGACATTGCTATGATCATCCATTGCTGCCTGTCTTTTCCACAAGAGCCCCAAATCCTTAAGGTTGGGGTGATGGGTGGTGGTGGGGCATGGGGGCTAATTGGTACCCGTATGAACATACTGTTGTTTAGTGTCTGGAGGTAGGGATGGAGTGTTAGGCAGTACAAAACTTGTATGGAAATGTTATCTCATCTTCCGTAGAACACATAGCAATGCATCCAATATATCAGAAAATGACAACAGGTGCTCTCTTGATTAAAACCAAAAGTGCAGCTCTGTAACAGTTCTGTCAGAACTCATGTGGGCCAGTGTGCTGCCAGTTGAATTAAAATGTCTGATGGTTAGCAGACAGCTATGTTCTGCTTTTGCCCCTTTGCCAAAAAGGAACATTTACCTGAAGATCAATAACAACAACAGCAACAACAACAACAACAACAAAAAACCACACTCATATGATTCATGATCCATTAGTCAAACTGTGAAAACACTAGTCAATGATTTTTAGGCATACTCAGTATCACAGCTAATTTGTCAAAAAGTATATTTGTATGTAGTGTATTTGTCAACATAGAATCTTTGCTCCATAAACTGAAGTTTTAGTTCTCTTGACAGAAAGCGTACATAGAACTTGATGTATTTCTCACACCAGATAGGATTATTTATTTATGTATTTCAGCCTAGATTAACTAAAAATAATGCTACTTGTTTACCTGTACCTGTATGTCACACTCTGACATGTGGCTCCATGACATGTGGCAGTCATGACACCTATTGCAGGACAGTGAGTCAGGCATAGGAGGGGACAGAGGGGACAGAACCATCATGTGGATATAAAACCTTAGAAGCTGTGTCAATAAGAAGGACCGTCACTCACATGGCTAAGGTAATGAATCCCCCTCAGAGTTTTAACTGTGGTTTCCATGATGTTTGGACCGCACTTTGACAGGTCCTTCACATTGCAAACATGTCATAATATTTTATTGTTACTCTATGCTCTGTGCAGTTGAAATCTTACTGTTGAAGAGATATGTATTACTATGTAAGTAAGTGTGGAACGTGGCTATGGATGTACCATGCATGAAAATCTATAAAATCAGTTTGAATGTTTCCTGTCATGTCTTTCCTTTAAAATAAAGAAAATGATGTCACATTACAGATATTTTACTGTGTTTCAAGGCTAGAAACTATTTAATATAGAGAGACTTAATGTAAACGTACTGCAAAATAAGAAGTAGCCAAAATAGCTAAATGATGACTCTAATGTTATTTAGCGTTGGCAACAACAGTAAATGTCTACAGTTATGGAAAACATTCAGACATATAAAAAGTCAAATAGTGGCCATCCATCCACTTATGCAGACATCAGCTTTGCTCAAAAATATGGTAAATGCACCAACACTAGGAGAAAAACAGCAATTTGGGCCAATCTCTGCTCATGGTGTTGTTTCCAAGGAGAAGCTGGGATAGGAGCTGGATTGGTCACCCTTGAGTCCACACGTGGATTAGACTGAAATTCACACCAGCCATAAAATGGAGAGAAGCCAAGGCTCATCAGTGCACAGGCAGGTAAGCCGTGTGGGTAAGCCAGAATGGAGGAACGGACAAATCTTTTCACAATACAATCCCTCTCTCTGCCACCTCGTAGCCATGATCTCAGCAGGCACTTGAGGGCTACCAGGGGAGAGGAGTGAGCCATTTCATTACGCACATTCTGCCTCTTGCTTTGAGAGACACAGTGTCATGCTGCTCTGCATAAGGCTCACTCTTGAGATCTGTGACTGTTGACACTACAAGCCATTCAGAACGAGATTCCCTATGAACTGCCGTAGTAATGCTGAAATTACCACCTCTCCAGCATTTCTCAAGAAGCAGAGCTTCAGCCTATTTCCAATCACTTGTCACTGGTCTTATGTTGTTGATTTGCTTAAAGTGAGGGGAGCAAGACATCTCAAGGATAGAGTGAACAGGACATAGTAAAGGGAAATAATACTAACATGCTGAATGACTGCCTTGCACAAGGTTAACAGTAAGTACTCTACAGTCACTATACTTGTGATTTTGCCACAGTGTATGGAGATTCAACTGAATTAGCTAATTAGTGTGAATTGTTTAGATCCAAAATTTATTTGCTATTCCTTACAGTCTTACAGTACTACAGATGAGAACCAAGACTCATCTTCTTTATGCTCTGGAATTATGGACTATAGTGACATGTTTGCAGAGAAAGTGACAGTACTTTTTTTCTGTAGATAGATATTGATACTAATGACATTTGTCCTTCTATTTCTTTCATCTGATGAACACTATCAGAGAAGAAAAGGGATGTTCATCCCAGAGAAAATATATTAACATATTTTCAGAGATAGCCGAATGTCTGTCAGCTCAGCACTTTGGTATCTAATCTCTTGCAGCCACACAGTAAGATTCTGGTAACTTTTGGAATAATAACAAGTTTCATCATTATTTGTATATTGACCCATGAAAACAGGCAAAAAAGACAAAAATGTCTTTGAAAGGTGGCTTTAAAACTTTTTTTCTTTATCTTTTTTGTCATTGGAAAATCCTTGTGGTTCACAGGGACCCAGGTAGATAAATACAATCTGTGCTATTCATAACCTGTGGGGCACTATTTTGGTCAGGCCAACACAATGATATTTTAATAAAGCACTTGAGACAATGATTAAAGATTCTATCATTGTTGTTTATTGTCCCCTCTACGTCTGACAGGCATAGCCCTTGCAATCCCATTGGCACATCATTAACAGCAGAAGGGCGGTAGGCCCACCCTGCTCAGTAACCCTGGCAACACGGGGGCCTCTGGCGTGGCAACTGCTGAGTGAGCTCATGCCACCTGCACTGCGGGATGATGGATAGGTGTCAAGCACAGGTTTCCCAAGCATTTGTCTGGATTTCATTTAACACCTGTTCATGGTCCATTGTGGATGGCCTTCGCTGGCATCCAGGTCCCTTTGCCTCAATGCCAGTCTAGACAGTCACTTAAAAGAATCAATGCCACAAACACATAACACAGCACAACTCACTTACTACAAGAACAAAGATCCTTTTCACCCATCATTAGCATATTGTTACTTCAGGGTCCTTTTAAAAAGCTGCAAAATAAAGCCTGTGTTACAACGATTGCCAGCAGCCTCTGATGTGCCTGATTTTATTATATTAAGCAAAAGTGCAAGACCCATTCATTTGCAACAGTATAATAGAAAAGTCTGTGTAAACCAAGAACTAACGAATTCATTCTGGGTCCATTTAGTGGAACACTTGCCATGCTGGAATCAAGAGAGCACCAGTAACTAAAAGAACTTTCAATTCAGACAAACAATTTAGTGTTTGTTTGGTTAGAAACAAATGCACTCTTCTCAACAATATCAACAGTAAGGGCAAGCTCTTTTTTTCAGTTACAGGCTTCTGATCTGTACTGCAGTGCAGTTCATTTCAAATCATTATCGGCATACTCCAGTAAAGCGGTTGTGACAGCATGCTAATTATGTTGGCTTTCATGGATGGTGTAAATCTACTTAATCTACCTCCCTCTCGTCTTGGCTGAAGAGGATCTTGTGTAAGGTAATGGATGCAGTTTTGCTTTGATTGCAGGGTAATGGTTGATCATACTGACAAGATGGAATGAAATTGTCAGTCACAAAAAAGGGACTTCTACATATTTGTGGACACTCAAAAGCAGACCTTTTACACACGTTTTGTTCTTCTGTTAGTAACTAGTACTGCCTCATGAACCCATTCAAAACGGGCATTTATTATAAATAAACTGGAAAAGAGACCATCCTGAAGGATCAAAAGCATTTTAATAACATGCAGTATGGCCTGCCAACTTGAGAAGAATAATATCCAGAATATCCATTTATTAATAAAAGAGCTCTTCTGCTGCTCCCCCAAGCAATGACACATGCCAAACAGCCATATTATTCATCACTTCCTGATCTCCTCTGTAATAATATACAACAAAATATGTCACTTCTGCTGAACATGAACATCTATTTAGGTGTGTTTGTGTGTGTGTGTGTGTGTGTCTGTGTGTGTGTGTGTATGTGTATGTGTCTGTGTGTGTGAACCATCTCTTCTGCTTATCAGCAAATTCTGTGGGCCTGACAGAAGTCAAAGGGTTGAATTTATATGTGGATAGTGACAGTAAGTCTCTTGAAGTGCCAACACCTTGCATTATTATTATCAAGCAATGCAATCCTGTCATCTCCTCATCACATACATAGCAATTAAAACCTCCTCCTTAAAGATTTCAATCATCACAACAGTACTTACAACTGAAAACTGAAAATGTGGTCTTTTTCTACTGAGATCCTAAACACGAAATAGTTGGCAAGTCCATATGATATAAGCAGCCTCGGTACAACACCTCTGTGTCGAAATTGAGGAAATACTAACTGACAAGCATAGAGGATGCACATTGAGAGAGCAAACATCTTCAAGACAGCCTCCTGAGACCCCTTCAACATGAGAACGCAACAGACGGAACAGAGTCCACATTTGTGAGCTGCTAAAAATAGGTACTGTCTGTATTGAGGGGATGTGTTCTGTATGTGTTCCCTCTGAGGGCAGTCAAGAGGAATCCAGAAGTCCTCTCAGCTTCATTAGACCAATAACTACCAGATTTCACTATGCCACCTCACATGACCCTCTCATACTCACCGGAGCCAACTTTTCTCCCCCCCGTACGTCCGTGACATTCAGATTGTGTCACATGTGGGAAAGGTTGCTGTCAGCATCCGTGCATCGAAGAGAAAGGCTTTGTTCATTACATATGATAATAATGTTTGCAGGCACGCTAAGGTTTTTGTGTATAACGTGAGATGGTACAGTATGTGGGTATTGCCGGAGCCAAAAGGAATATATCGGTATGCACATAGACCGCTGCACACACGCTCTCACATAAACACATCTTTAGGCTGTAAATTCATTTAGCCTGACACTGCACTCTGTGTCTGACATTGGGCATTCTTTATCTGGCGTGCCTGTTCCTTTTTTTCCTTTCAGCTAGATTCAGGTTGAGATAATCAGGTTATACTATATGAGCATAATGCAATTGTACAAATTTTCATTGTAATGGTCTTTTCATGAACTACAACGATTTGTCAAAATGTTTATCCTTCCACATAGCTAGAAAAACAATATATATCATACTGACATGCATAAATCAAAGCTATGTTGAGAATATCTGATGATTTTAGAAGGACTGCTGATTACTTCCGTGATCTATAATTTATTATTATATCATATCCCCTTAATAAACAACTATAAAGAATATTGTTGGGATACTGACAATGGAAATAAAATTTACCAAAGTACTAGGAACAAAACAAAGAGCAAAATGACTCTCAGGAATATAGCAAAAGTATCATGTTGACATATAATATATTTGGAGACATTTCTCCTGTAATCTCCATTTCATATTGTTTTCATGCTCTCTTGAGATGGTTTCCTTTCTTTTAAAAGTGCACTGTGACTCTGATGAAAGAAGAGGTCTAGTGTCCTGTACCTGTGCTACTCTGTTCTCTAACTGAAGGAAGTCAAACAACTGAGCGTTCCATCATAATTCCTTACATGTTCCATTAGCACACATATATACATTTTGTCACTATTCCACACATGCATCAGTATTTTCCATATAATAAATACATCTAACGGGTGACAGTTTGTGCTCTGTTTGTTCATATGATCAATTCCACTGATGAAAAGTTCTGGTAATGAAAATTTCACTGATGAAACTCTCTTTCTAAATTAAAGTAGTGTGTCCTTTCTTGTAACGAACGGAACAAACCTACATATTACCCCCAACTAACATGTATGATTTTATAATTTATAATTATATTATAATTTGTTTAGATATGACATGCTGACAATATTTACTAAATGTAAATGCCACTATGTTTGAGAATTAAATTCTTCTCAACTTACGCATAGATCTATTTACTCATACTTCTGAGCCACTATTACAGTGTCATGATATGCAGTCAGATTTGCTGCATATTTGCATATTTGCTGCAAATCTAAACAAATATCCACAGATGTCCTCCTTTGACTGGTGTCTTACACACTGACATTTACACAAGCAAATAAATAAATAAAGTAAAACATACAGTTTAGCTTGAAACCGAAATTTAGTTTCTTATTTCACAATGGAATGAACTTCATTATGTCCTCCCTTAATTAATTAATTAAAATAAATAAATATTACGTAACAAAAGGCACTATGAATCTAGAGCATGGAAGCCAGCCCTCCCTAACATGGCATAACTTAGCAGAAATATTCCATATGTGTGATGAGATCAGACTCCTACTAAGAAAGCAAATTAACTCAGTCCTGTAAGGAGAATTCTGTCTGATACACATTTGAGTCATCATTAGGAGCTGTAAACAGGCCGCCAAAGTAGCACTGTCTGCCATGTACCTTGAGGTATGTCTCAGAGCCTTGACAGATGGGTAGAATTACACACTTGAAAAGAATCTCGGCAAAACATGTGCTAGCCCTTTTTACTCAGAATCTCTTTCCAGCTTTTATCACACTGTGAGAAATAGAATAGGAAGCCTTTCACGACGTATTAACATTCCTCAACAGAAAAAAAGATTGTAATACAGAGGCTGATAAGAATGTCGTCTGTGTGGCTGTTTGTTTGTCTGAAGTATTAATGCAATGACATACAAGACCTCGGGAATAGACAGCGTGGTAGCATCAGAAAGGTAGGCTGTGGATGATAAACTGTGAATTATACTGCTGTGACACAAACGTGGTGCATCCTAACAAGAATGTGTGAATGTGCATGAGAACTTATGTTATCTGGCAAATAGATTTATCTCGAGTTGTTACTGAATATGGTAAATGCTCTCTAATTGAAATGAACCTTAAATGTCTAATTTTGTGCTGAAAAACAAAAAAGGCACCATGACTGATCTTTTTGCTCAAATTAAGTTAAAATTTTGTCATTCAAAGTGGCAGTCTGTTTGACAGTTGTTTGTGTGTTAGAACTTCCATGGAGAAAGGCTGTGATAAGACCTCATAAGCATTTATGCTCATGCCACATTATGCCTCAATTTTAAAAATCAACAAATACAGATGAATGTTGAGATTTTATCCCTTTTCACAGCGTTTCAAGACCGAACATTGAACTTTCAATTGAAGTTTTTTTTTCCTTTTTTCTTTTTCTTAAAGAACAGCATGTTTGATGAGATAAACACAACCTCAGCCTTGGAGGTGACACATCCCTACAGATGCAGCTAAGATAAAACAAAGCAGCAGAGTGGTACTGTTTAAGTCTTGTTGGCAGTTTTGTGATGAGAGCTTCTGTACAGATCTGAGAAGAGGCCACTCCATCAACTTATGTCAAAGTAAAAAAGCTAGTAGGCACTTTTGAGTCCCATAATTCACAGTTCAGTCTCCCATCGCCAAGGCTATTCAGGAGGTTAAAAAGGTAAATCACTGCAGTTTTACAAGTTTAAAATATATGTAAAGTAATATTCTCCCTGTTTTCACATGTTTGCCCCTACAAATGCCAAGCATTTATGACTTTCATCAAATCAGTTTGTGATTACATTAGATAATTACTGGATAGTAAATAAAGCCAAATAGACAGATAAGAGCTGGGTTTAGGAAGGATTAAATAGTGCTTATCTTCAGAGAACAAATATTGAGATATATCAACAGAATAGGACTGGACAGAATAAGACTGAGAACATTAATATATAAATATAAAATCACTGCACTCACACCTAACACAAATAAGGCCTTTTCTTGATCAAGGAAAGTTCAATGCAGTCCACATTTGTGCCCCTAGATGAATGCTCCTCATGCATGATAGCTTGTAACATGCTTAGGGATAGACATATGTATGGTCCAAAAATAGAATATGCTTTGTACCATACATGCATTTTAAATTTAAAATAGCTCCATGACACATGACTAACACATACATACAAAGACGTATTAATATGTTAAGGCACTTCAGGGTGTGGGAATTTCTAATTGCTTTACATTACATTTAAGAAGCATTAGATTATCTGATATATCTGAATGAAAAGACGGACAGATGAAATGAAAAGATTTTCTGATATATCTGAAATCAGAGGATGTAAAAAGAAAGCTGGCCTTTTTTTTGTAAAAGGGAACAGAAGTGGGTAAGACAGTAGGTCGTCTACCACAGTGCCAGAGGCCTACTGGCTTTAGTCCAGCATCTGCCACTAACCACACACACTATGTCTGTTACTATATTGAAGATAAAGTAAAAAGGAAAAGAAGTATAACAGAGCTGCTCAGATTTTTTTTCACCCCTCATCATATGTGTCTTAGTTTTCCCACTTCTAACAAACCTGGAACCTGGTGTTAAGGAAAGCTGTACCTGGGTGAGTTACCCCCTCTGAAGAACTAATCATAATTATGTCCACATTAGCTGACATTTTTCAGGGTAATTTACCACCCACAGTCAGCAAGTGTATGTCACTTGTCAGTTTTGAAGTGGATAACCTGGTAACATCAATTTTTGTTTTCAAATTGTGATTGCAATCAAAATCAATTAACTGTACTGAAAAGTTTTGCTTACTTAACTGTCCTTAACTAAACACAACTCAACTGAACTAAGCACTAAATAACTAGGGAATGAATTGCCAACAGACTCTATATAACTAAATATCTGATGCTAAATCATTAGTAATTTCTAATTACACAAAAAAGACATATAGACATACTGAGGTGAGCATTTGATCATTAAATGATTATTAAAGGTGTTAGCATTGGAGACTCTGTTCAGTTAGATAACTGATGCCAGATCAGTGACAATTACTGATCCCAGGAAAAAAGACAAACTAAAAGGATCATTTCATTTCACTCCTTCTGGGTTGCTGAACACACCTGGGTGCTGATCCAACTGAGCTGGTAATTAGTCATTGGAAAAGTTCCACAACATCAAAGTAGCACTTAAGATCAAATAGAAGAACGAAGTGTGCAGAGAGAGGAACTATTCAGTTGAAGTTTGACTTTTCTTTTACTGGTTAATGAGACATTGCTGTGGACATGCCCGTAAAAAGCTATCAGGTAATCAGGTCATTTTTAATAAAATTTTAATAAATAAAATTTTAAGCTAAATACAACTGGATAAAAAAAAAAAAAAATCAGCAGTTGAGAACTTCTCCTCCAAGACGAGTGCATGCTTAATTTACTTTAGATTTGTTATTTAGTGTCTGCTGTGCGTGCGTGTGTGTGTGTGTGTGTGTGTGTGTGTGTGTGTGTGTGTGAAAGTTAGGGTTAGGGTTAGGGTTAGGAGGCATGAGCATAGCCCCTTGCATCATCAGCAACTGGAATTTTAGACGTTCGTTGGCAGCAGCATGTGGCTTGTGTGTGAACTGGCAGCATGACCATACTCAGTAAGACAGAGCAATGATCGTTATGCCATTACCTGTAAGAAACGTTCAAAATAATAACCTGCAACACCGTCTGGAGTAAAGGAATTGTATGAATTGTGCTAAATATGTGTACTCTGGCCATGATGAAGGCTAGACTATTTCTATCATATTAGTAGGCTAGCTAACATTTTTTAAACAACAACATTGACTAAAAAAACAGCTTACGTAGACGATGGTATCAATAATAGCAGGCCTATGACACATCTCAAAGCCAAATTTGGAAATGAATATGTATATAATGAGGTTAGCGTGTAATAGTGTTACTTTCAAGCATTTTTATTTTATTTTTACAGCTAGCTAAGGTTACAAATAACTTTTGCTTAATTATCATTAATATTTCTATGGACCTCACCCGTGTCCATACAATGTGCGTGCGTGTGTGTGTGCGTGCGTGAGTGTGTGTGTGTGTGTGTATTGGGGCGTGGGGGGGCACATGAGTGGTTATTCAGTTCAATTCCGTTCAGTTGATGTACCTTGCAAGTAAAACACAAATAAAATGTGTTTCTTGTTTGTATGTGTAATTTTGATAAAACCTAACCACCAATAAAATGTGTTTCTTGTAAACAGCAACAGGTCTCTTTCTATGTATGTAATGCTTGTATGTGTAATTTTGATAAAACCTAACCCTCCCACCCCCACCCCCCAGCTAAGGGATCTACATGATGAAAGGTTAAAAGGAAAAAAAAAGACCTCAAAATGTATGGATACATGAACTCCATACTTTGCTTTTCAAAATTTGTTGTATTTTCATCGCAATGTATCAGTTATGAATACTTCTCTGAGAAAAATATGATCCCCCTCTGATCCTTTTTTTCATATGATTTGCTCAAAGCATTGCTAGTGATGTAAAAGCCACAATCATAGTCCTGTGAGAGATATTATAATGAATATGAAAACCATGCTCTTCTTGTGATGGGCACAGATCAACAACATTATTCTTCATATTCTGTCAGAAATTTCAAGATCCTGGAAGTGTTTGCTATCTGTCCTCACAGGGATAACAATATATTAGCATCATGGCATAAAAATCAGTTCCAGACTCATCTCTTGAGACACGTGTGTGCCTTTGTACTTTTGAGGCAGGTTTTCTGAACATTCTGTGCCTTTGTTTGTTTGTCTTTTTTGGGTTTTTTTTTGCTCTCTTCAACATTGATTTAATAACATGGGGACTGCACCTTATTCAGATCTGTGCTATAGGGTCAGAGGAGGGGATCCTGTTCAGCACAAACTGCAGGGAAAGTTTGTCAGACATTGAGGAACACCAGCATAGCAGGAAAGTTCCTCTCTGTTTTTAAGGTACTGGTGGAGTGGTTGGAACTGATTGGAAGCACTGGTGCTTGTCACAGCTTGTGCCAGCTTTAAGGGCATCAGGGCAGTTAAGATCAGTTTTAATGAGATGCTGGATGAAGGGATGGGCATACTGGTTAACATGGCCTGACACCCTCCATATGTGAATGGGCACAAATGTCTTTACCTAGGACATTCAACTCAAGACAAGTCTACTTGTTCCTGCGCTATGGTTATGAAACACTATTGTAAAGAGGCTAAAATAGTTTGGCTTGTGGGAATTCTATGTTAGAATTGCTCATGATTGTTTGAGTGGCTTCTCATTCAAAATCACCTAATACGCATATTTTAATGTTACAAAGCAGTTTGTCATTTCACAAGTCTTTTGAAAAGAT
Source organism: Chanos chanos (assembly GCF_902362185.1). Classification (NCBI taxonomy): domain Eukaryota; kingdom Metazoa; phylum Chordata; class Actinopteri; order Gonorynchiformes; family Chanidae; genus Chanos; species Chanos chanos. The sequence continues at coordinate 42,915,134 of NC_044496.1, forward strand.
TTTTCTATAAATCTAGATGTCAGTCATTTAAGTAAATACCATCACACAGTGACACATTTCACGATAGGACTAATCCAGTGGTGGGACAAACATTGGATTTATTCCTTCTCTTCAACAGTGCTTGCCCTTTAAATGTTCCAATATTTTAACTTCAGAGTTCTTTTCCTACTGGTAGACCCTTCTTCTCTGTTACACTCAGAAAAGCCTTGACCTGAAATGAACCCATTGGCAGAGCTGTGACATTTGTCCATTGACAGTTTACTACACAACATCACTTAGCCTGGGGGATAAGCTGATTTATAAGTATTGTGGCATGATATTTAAGCCAAGCTCCTCTTATCCTCTGACTCCAGATAAGACTAACAAACAAAGACCATACTGTACATACCAGTCTGTTTAACAATGAAAAAAGTAAAACATTTAAATGCTAAAACAAGTGAACCACCTTACTGAATTGCTTATGATTTGCACTACCTAAACATGATAACTGATAATGCTTTAATAATATACTGATAAGTGAAACATTAAAGAACAAAAATACATAGCCAATAAATCAGTGTGTGAAAGAACATTGAGTTTTTACGCTAGGGTGGTTTCGTGCATCCTGTAATCTCGATAGATCTTCTCAATCTTTCATGATCTAATTGTCAAGATCTTCCTCTACAGGCACAGCAGATGTTTTTCACAAAAACATAAGAAATCTGTAATTATTGTAAATCTGGAATGTGTGTCTACCCATTTTCCCTTTTTTCATTTATTTTCTAATAAAGACAGGGGCTATTACAGCGCTAAAATGTGTCACAGAAAAGACTGAAGAACCTAGTAATTAGAGTATGTGTTATCTCACCAAGTTCAGAATATTTCTGTCTCTCGAGGTTTACATACTAATACTGGACAATGTTACCTCTTCTTCAACTACATATGCCAGTTTCATCTACAATTACCTCCTCTTACATAAACAGTTTACACCTGAAAGAGGCTTGTACATACGTGCCAAAACACATTAAATTCTACTTAAACCTTACTGTGAAGCTGTTTCCTGTCAGTTACTGCATCTAGTAATCAATGCAATAATGTTCCAAGGCAATTGCTCATCTTTGCTTTTGTAAAGTCATTATGCTTTGGCATAACTTCAGACTTGTGCACAGACATGATGCCTAATTCTGCTGCAGCTCGGGGTGGTTAACACTGCTCTCAGACAGGCCGTAATTTACAGGGAAAGCAGATGAAGCAAATGACCACCTTTCCAGTGATTTGAAAGAGCATTGTCATCCATGGCTGGCAGAGACACATAAACTCCGTTAATCTTGGAGAGCACTTCTTTAGCAACCCCACTCTTAAATACCAGTATCAAGTATCTTAACACTGCTCGTTGGTGTGTTTTGTACACTGGACCTGCTGCATTCAGCCAGGCTGGTCAGTGCTTTTGCGGCTCAAGCGGTAGGAGAGGACAGAAAGAGAAAGAGAGGCACGCAGTTCTGTTTTCCAGATGGCTGAACTCTCTGTCCCTGAAAGCTGGATGCCTTTGCCGGGCAATAGTTTAAAAGTCATGGTATTCCACCACTGGGGATGATGAGCCAATGTCAACAGGATTACATGTGCATCAATACACTGATAGGTAGTGACATTTACCACACAACTTCACACTTCTCTGAACTCATGTTTGCTGATTATGATAAGTTGGCCCATTCTGTCTGTCCCAGAGTCTGAATGAACGCATCAACAACTTGAAAAGGCAAATTCTTAACATGGCTAAAACATTCAGTTAGATCGCTGAGCTGACATGCTGGCCAGTCAAGGAGCAATATTACACTATTCTTGCCCTCTCTTATGGCAGGTACATAGATTTCTCTTGGAAAAAAGAAAGAAAAATAGACTTTTGCTGATCTCTTTGTTGAAATAAGATGTGATAAGAGAGGTGTTAATGTTGTAATTAATTCTGTGATTGCATTTGTAGTCTAGCCAATTTAGAATGCAAACAAGCAGACAAGATTTTCAAGTGTGCTTCAACTCTGCGTCAAACCTAAGGAAATCTAAAACATGTTAATCTTAGTGCAAACTGTATTGATTGTTCACAATTCCCATGGTTGGCCCAACATTGTGTACCAATATTCAGTGATCTATAACTGGTGAAAAAGTCTGCAGTAATCCATCTTTGTCCTAATCTGCTCCATTTATTTATTGATTCAAAGAGAATGATTTCATATTGATTTGTTTTACATGCTGAGTGCCTACCAACAGCGGCATACAAAAACCGCATTTAGTCAGACAAATAGATTCTAAAAGAATGTCTGGACCACATGCATGAGACACAATGCAGCTCTCTTTCTGCATACTTTCCTAAGGTTAACATAAAACAACCATCACACCTTATCCAGGGTATATTTCAGGGGATAGAAAAAAGGGAAGTGAGAGGATATAAACTGCAAGAAGAAAAGAAAATCCTTGAAGAGCTGCTTCATACCTTTGAACTCAATCCCTGTTGTTTAGAGCCTGGCTTTTGAACACAAAATATCTCTTTTTATAGACACCCACGGTGATTGCCGCATCCTACGTTTGAACAGAAAATATGCGTCAGTCTCCTCTTGATTTCTCTCAGTTGTCCCTAATTCAGAGAGACATTCCTGTGCTTTTTCAGCTGTGCTCTGAAATCCTGGGGGTGTACCAATCAGAAGTACATTTTTCTGTTCCCTCCAACGGCTTGTAATTGTATTCCATAGATACAGGGCCGGAGGGTGAATTTCATGCTTACAAGCAGAGACACACGTGACTGCACTTTTACTTTCTGCTCCCACTGCCCTCCCCACCCACCCCAAGAAGGAATTGTTTTCAATCTACAAAATGCAGCTTTAAAGAAGATCTTAGATCTTTCAAACAGTTTTACACAAACAATATGAATGAATGCAGTAAAGAAAGTGGGTGCAAAGATCTGTACTCAAGTTTGCAAAATGTGCATTTTCAAAAAAGGTCATTGTTTAATAAGAACCCAGAGTTGAATGTAGTGAAATAATTTCATTGTTTCACTTGGAGTACATGCATCATTTCACATAGCCAAAGTAAATGCAGCCAAATCTTAACGAACCAAAATTAAATTGAGAGAGAAACAAATTACAATGTCCCATTAGGTGTGACTTTTGGAGACAATATTGCCATTTTCTTTGCGTCATTCTTTGTAAATTATGGCCAAGAATAAATCAAGCGGAAAGGTGAAGGATGCATTGATTATCATCAAGGAGCTGCTCCTGCTATACCGACAGAAGTTCGATTGTCTTTTATACCTCTACGTGGATGACCAAGACGACGTGAAGTAAAGAGACAAATGCAAGCATGAAGCCGGACTGTGGTGGCTCGAGAGGGGTGTCGGGGGAAAACGTGTGAATGACTAGGTTACCGCGAGACCCTAACAAGCCACGAGATCAATTGATGAAGTGTTCACTAGTCCCTTCATAAAGGCCTCTCAGCCACTGTCAGGACCCATCTCCAATTACCCCTCTGGAGCACGGTGGCCAGGACATTGACTGATGTCATGTGAAAGTGGGCGATGTGCTGCCAGTTTGCCGCGTCATTCAGTGTCATGTTAAGTGTAATTGAAAGGGAAAAGGGTGGCATTAATAATATAGTCATCTGCTCTTTCCTGCTCCCATTAGTGTCAACATGTTCATGTGAAATGACGCTGAGGGCGCAACTGGGCCTGGAACACATTCCCATCACATTTAGTGCTGCCTTAGAGGCAAGGGCACTCCTGGACTGACCATGACTTCTGTGACTGTTTGTAAAATTATCTCCTCGTTGTTACTAACAGAAGGGGAAAATGCATTTGAATTCCCGTAATGCTAGGGACACTGCTTTAAAACATCCTGTTCACATACCAAAGATAAGATGTGTTTACTTCATAATATTAAGCGTGTGAATACTTGACTTAACTTGTTTGCTTTTGAAGAACCAAAATAACAAATTCTGGGCATTCAAAGTTCTATCTGCTATATTCCCCTCTCTCTGTGCAAGAACTATCTCACAGCTGTATTTCCAGTTTTTAAGGATGTATTTGTTTTAGACAGAGAAATACATCATAAACATAAACAAAATGTTTTGATCATGCGAGATATAATAGTTTTTCATCCTAAACAATTATGATTTAATGGTAGTGCTAAAATGGGGTGAAATCTATATTCATGTAATGTATGGAAAATAGAACAATTCTTGAACGGTAGTGTAGCTCCCCAAGGTTTCATTTAAGCAAAAATTCTGCCTTAGAAAGAGCTCTACTGATTCATCTGTTTCAGGTGCTGCACTGATCATGTAAGTAGGAAGAAACAGAACATTTTCATCTATGATTTGACCCCTGTGATATATCACTGCATGCACAGCAACCGCTACAGTATGTCACCTCTATTATACTAGTACATCCATGGTACACCAAAAGAACAGGAATGGTGGTGTTCGATATCTGACAGCATACAGTGTAGGGCTAGGGTACTCTACATGAAAAGTGAAATGCATGACCAAGGAATGTACCTTCCCTAGTCCCTCAAAAATTAAAAATGGTTCCATTAGACTGTATGACTTTTTTTTTGCAATGATTTCAACATGATGAAATCAGTCTAATACTAACCAGTTCATAAAAAAAGAGATTAAAACAGAAGACAGTTTAAAGGAAGAAAAAGATAGACTCTTTTATTTGAGGACTGTTAACATGTGGGGTATTTTTCTATTGACTAATCAAAGAAGTCAGAGAAATGTTCCTCCTTTCTCCCATCTGAAGTACATATCTGAATGTTCAGGGACTTTGGGGTAAATTTTGGCCAAGTGAAGAAGTGTCAGCTGGAGACAGTAAAAGATCATGGCACTATGCCTTCAGTCCTTTATTCAAGACACACAAGTGTGTCATCTCCACTTTATCCTCTAACGACTCATTACCTCATTCTGGAGCCATGGAGGAGATTGTCAAAAAGCAAAGGTCAAAATGTCACCTGTTTTTCATTTCAATGAAGTGAATGTCAGCTTTCAATAGGACGGAAAATATTCAAAAGAGGGATTTTCATACCCTACATGTTTGATGAGCCTGAGGAAATTTTGAGGAAACTGTGCACCGCAGAGCCACCAGACCATCTGACCTGTCTCTTCCCTCAGGACATTTGTCTGAACTCTGACCTTTCAAAGCTACCAGAATATATTACTGATGTTTTGTCCATTTTAAACATCTCCTGGCTCAAGTTTAGTGATTTTTTTTCTTTTTTTTTTTTTTTTTTTATCAATGACAGCTCTCCCGAACAGTTGTTACACTGTAATTTAGAGATTTGTTAAAGCTTCTGACTACATATAGAAATAGGTACAATCATTACAACAGGTTAAGTCTAAAGATTTCCTTCTTTAAGTTCATCCAAAAGCACAGAAGAAATAAGCACACTTACAGCTTCAGCAAGAGGATGTAAAGTGTGAATGACAGGAAACAGGCAGAAGGCTGACCCTTTCAAATCAGTGTAATATAACCATAGTGCAGTGTATAATTGCAGACAATACCAAAGTTCAACACTACATACACACTTTTGTTTAACAACCCTCTGCAGGTATGAGTAACAGTTCATGTTTCTGCCCAACCTCTCCTCTTTTTCCAGCCTTCCACAGTAGGGGCAGGGTCTCTTTCAACAGGGTGAGGAGCCCAGAAATGGCATGAAGCCACAAGGATAATGCTGGAGGATAAAGGGCAGATTTTAGCCAGCGGACGAGAGAGCCTGTTCTCTGGGCTCTTAGCGCTGGAAATCTGAGCCAGGGGAAGAGTGCCATACTGCACAGCCAGAGGGAGATAGTGGACCTGAGATCAAGGCTGGCTCCAGACCTTATCAAGGCATGATGACTGATTCAAGATCAGCTATTTGTATTTCATCTCTTTGCATTTCAAATCTGGGGCTTATGAGCCGAGCAATGACACTGACCCTGGATCAGTTGCTCACGTCATAATATAATGTAATGAGGAAGTACAGAGGACACATGCTATGGCTTATGTTGAGAGTAAGATCAGGAGTTAGAGAGAGGATATAACTAACATAAAAGACATATATATATATATCTATATTCAACAGAGTAAATGAAAATGATTAAATGTAGAAATGTAGATCACCCTTTGGTAGTCTTCCTAAGGTAATGCATGTTAGTGTAAGAGAGCACAAAAAAGATGCATAAAAAATAGTGCAAGGATTAATCAGTGCATTATTCCTTATTAAAGCCAGATTAGATTATCAATGCAATGCTCCTCTTAGCCAATAGAATCCTGTACAGTTATATTTTTAAATTACGCCACTGGCAAAGTGAAAAAGCCTGTTGGTTTAGAGCAGTGGCATTAGGAACGAAGTAGGCCACCACTGAAATTAAACGCCCTGATTTGTCAAAAGCACGACTGGCTATGCTCCATTATGTTCTCCATTACAGTCAAAGCAAAGAAGGATATTCCTCTTCACTATCATAACATTAACTCCAAATGATTTGCAGCCTGATAGATGTAGCCTTCAAGATGCTGAAAGCAATATTGGTGCTTTTCACTGATATTTACCATTTAGCCAATGGACAGTCTCATAGGTTGTCACAGTACAATACATAGCATACATCTCAAGCAAAAACCAGTTTTTTTCAAAGAATGTATTTAATTAAGCAAAACACTACTACTCCATAAACAGCCATTGCTACCAATGACTACAACCAGTACAATCATGTACACACTTGCAGACACATATTCATTTCTGAAGTATCACACAGGATGATACTAGTCAGAAAGCCTTATTTGCCACCTTTCTACATTTTCCATTATGTGTAGCTGAGCCATTGTACAATTCACAGAGCATTTTTGGGGCCCACATGCATCTTCTTTTCAGTGAAATGCTAAGATAATGCTCCACAGTCACACTGATGCAGGGCCATGCTAGTCTTCCTCTGTAACCAGTATAACAAGTAAGTGACTAAGGAGGAGAGGGCTCTGCTTGGCAGCCGTCAGCCCACAGGCATTGATCATGTCATCGGTTGCTGCCACGAGCCGCCTAGCCCAACAAAGCCCCAATTCTTCGGGCGACACATCGTTCATTCCCCTCACATAGGGCCGAGTCCCAGCTCAGCGTAATGGAGAAGTCGAGCGCTTCCCAAATCAAGTGTGACTCTGACCTGCATCTGGGCAAGTGGGAACAGTAATTCATTCCCAGCTCCCTAATTAATTATCATCCAGATTGCTTATTGATCTCCTCCATTCACTCCAAAGGCTTATGAAACACATTCCATTCAGCCAAAGTGCTGATGGGTGAGAGCAATGTGCAAACACACCCACAAAGTCCATTTATGATAGGCTTTCACCATCACTCCTATAGTTACTTATGCTATCTGGCTCCATTCTGTTTGTGATTGACTGACTCTGTATATTGTATATAATGGACAGTTCTTCTGCTACAGTACAATGATGACTACCTCTTTGGATATTGTACTTTATCATAAAAAATGTGGCTTTCTTGATGACGGTGAAATCTTTGAAATGCAGCCGAGGTAAAAGAGCAACAAACCGATATAGCTACAAAGTTTGTAGAAGCTTTTGGCTTACTGAACTAGTTCTCAACTGTAATAATGCGTTCCCTACACCAGGCCACCTGTCCACATTTGAAAAAATAATTGTTGTTGTATAAAATGTCTGAACACAATGCCCTAAAACTCATTATTAATTCATTTGCAAGTTTGTTGTGTTAAGAGTTATGTCTGCTCATCAAGCATTTTGTGCAGAAAACCATGTAAGTTTCATGTTTTACCTTCAGAAAAATCACTATGCTTGTGGCCTCCAAAAATAGCAGACTTTGGAAATTAGTTTGCTTCCAAACAAAAACCTTTTATGTAAATAAATAAATAAATGTAGCTATACATAGATATATATATAGCTACAATAATTTATAGATATATGTCTACAGACAACGGCTAGTGGCTCCAGAAAAGGTTTTGGGAAGTCATCTTGTGACAAATTATTTTGTTAAATCTAAATCAGTTTATGCAATGGCATGTAGATTTAGCCTGATGGAAAGCTGACTTTGCAATAACCCACTAAATCAACCAAAACAGATAAGAATGTTGTTCAGAATCCAAATTTTACAAGAAATACTACAGTAGTCAACTTCAAAAGATTCAGATCAGTAGTCTTAAACAATGAATGAGACTGTATCCGTGACTTGTCACTAATCTTGTACATCAAATAATAATTACTTTTGAAAGCAACCAGCATCTAACAAATTGTTACATCTTTAAAATCAAAACAAACTGTAGACTAAGTTGGGACTGAATTTGTAGTAACAGTACTCTTACTGTCTTGTAGTTAATAATACATTGTGCCATCTGAACAGTGTTGACACTTCTGGAAAGCTTCCTCATTTCTGCCCTTAAGACTTGAAGATACATCACACTCCAGTGCAGCTCATCTCAAAATCATGCCTGTACAGTGTGAGGAAGGATAAACCATGAGGTGAATGCCTCCAGGTACTGTGATACACTTAACGGTTCTACATATCAACAACAACAACAAAAAAGTGTTTGTGCAAAAGCCCACAGAAACCATGTAGATGGTACTGATGTTCATCTCTGGCCAAATGGCCAATGAATTGACTTTCTGTTAAAAACAACTTTGATAGCTTAAAATTCATAGTTTCTGTCATGATAAATTTAAAATTTATGATTGTTGTTGTTGGTTTTTTTTCTTTTTTCTTTTTTAAACCTTTTTCACCTGTTGCTCTGTCACAGAACCTTCCTTTAGGTTGCTAACAAGAGTTCAGCAAGATTTCCGTTTTGCTGTATTCTCTCTTCTTAAGTACAGACATTCTACTGAAAAAAAATCTGATAGGAAGCAAGATGTCACGTTATCTATCAAATCTATGCAGGGAACCATTCAAACAATGAAGGATCAATCAATTACAGATTTAATGTGTAACGCTATCAAAGTGTACCACAGTGTTCCAGCTATGAGGAGAGTTTGAAACAGAATCAGATTGCACTGGAACTTTTATAAGCTTTTGTACCAGCTTTTTATTGTTTTGGCTGATGTAGATTTTATAATGTCATAATCTGGACCCTTGTAGAGGGACCTGGAAAATTCAAGGTGGAAGTTGTTCAGAACAGAGTAACCAAATGGTTTAAAAATCACAGTTTCACTGTATAGGTGGCTTTTGGGATTCATTTGAGGATGTCTCAGGTTGAAAGGCACATCTGGATAATGTAGTTAAAACTCCAGCTGAGATGCATTATTGAAGCTTGTTTCCCCTCCCCCTGTTTTAAATCTTTTTGGGCCTTTTACAAGGCATTATGTGGACACCACTGAGTATGGGTTTGTGAGTGAATTCTGAATATATGACTATCTGTGTCTTGTCAGCCATGCTCTGAATCACTGACGACCCAGTAATTTTACTTTGTGTCATCATCTTCATTGGCCGGGGCACTCTTTATTTTGTATCTCTTGCTTTCACTGTTTATTAACTGTCCTTGAGTATCCTTGGTATGAGAATTCGTCATGGCTGCTTTTGTTTGTATGAATAAAAAAGAACATGCTTGATTTTCAAAAGGCATTGCTCATTTTGTTTAGCTGACCCCCGTCTTCAAAACGGTTCTTCCATTATTGTAATATCTCTCTATTGTAATAATTTTCCAGACAATATTTTCTGGATAATAGTGCTTAATCTATTTTGAAATCTTTTACAAACAGACTTTTTTGTTACTTTACTCAAATCTTCTCTGTATTTTAACCTTGGCTGTCTGCTTGTTTCTACTACTGTCTGAACTCTCTACCACACCTTTTTACCACTCACATCAGTATGCTTCCTGTGAGAGATGGTTGAATATAATCTTATATATTCTATATAAAGCAGTTTGTGAGTAAAACTGGTTTAGAGAGGATGCTGAAGTGGACTGAATAGCAAACTGTCTTAGACAGGGTTAAGGAACACCAATTATCCATTCCTCTTACCTAGCCCAAGTCTGCCTTTGAAGCTCTATATGATGTCTAGATCAAACAGTCACTTTAAGACAATTAAAAAGTGTGAAATAGCCATGACTCTTCAAGTTCTCTTTCTTTAGAACCAAAATTGCTTCAACTAGAGGCTTCATTTTAGACATCTCCGTAGTTCAAAACAATGTCGGTAATACCACAGGCATCAGTAAAAAGAAGTGCTCTTATTTTAGAAGTGCTTATTTGTGTGAATATAACATTATTGTCCAGTATTCAAATTCTAAAATATAGCTACTTTGCATCCATACCCATGCAAGTGTTCCATTCAAGAGGTTAGGACTTATCTGGAAGTCCGAGCCTCTGCACATTTTATATGACTTCTTGCTCTAACACATCTGTTCCAGCTAATCAAGGGCTTGATAATTAGCTGATTAGTTGAATAAGCTATATTAGAGCAGTAAGAGATCTAATATGTGCAGCACTGTGGCCATAAAGGAGCATGGTTGAGAAAAGCCGTGTTAACGGAAGTCCAGTAGCTAAACATGTTTGGTTTAAATCATATCAACCTAAAATACACCATTTGAAGATGGATGAAAATACGAGGAAAAAGAGAAATGGATAAACAAGCAACAAATTAGGGATGGTTGAGTCACTTTGATGACAGAGTTTATAATTAAATTCAGTTCAAATGAAGACAAGAGTAAACATGAAATAAATATTATGCAGCATAATCACATGACCTGAATTATGCAGCATAATTTTAGGCAAGATTTCCGGTAGACATTCCGGTGCTAAAAAAAAAAAAAAACCCTTCTGTTTCAATTCATTTTTTTCTCTATGGTTTGATGAGGAATTCTACTTTTCTGGGAGCAAGTGCACTACTACGCACTGAAAATGGTAAATGTGTGATTATGTGGGTGGGCTGGTCAAATGCAACATCAGATCAATACTCCACTCAGTCAAAAGGACTTGAAAGGGCTTATTAATCTACCTGGGAGCACAGTTGCAAATTCTGCATTAGCATGTACATCCATGTTAGATGTGACAGGCAAATGTAAAATCAATATTCAATAAAGCCAAAAGCAATTGTTTTTTACATAGGCATTAAATGTAAATTAGCCTTGTCCAGTGAGCTCAAAGTTGCAAATCAACTACATATCTTGCTTCAGAAATATAATTAGGGTCTTATAAGGTTAAGAATCATATTTTAATAAACATTCCCATAATTCTTGAGCATTTCCTGGCTCAATTCATAACTACCTAACCACTACATGTAAAATTTACAGATCATTTATCACATACAATATTTGATACCTCTTTTCATATACAAGCCCATGTCCAGAACAGCCTAGCTTTCTGATCTGCCTGAGTTATATCTGCTAGGCATCTCATCATCTTTTTCTAGATGTCCATGAAATGTTAAGCTGTCCCATCGACATGACATTCAGCAATCATAGAACATCCCATATCAAGAAGCTCTTTGCTTCAAGAGTGACATCTAAGGATATTTTAGCATTATTTACAGTGAAGGAGAATCCTAATGTTTTTTCTTTGAAGGGGTTTAGTTCTTATAAACAAGCATCAAAGGAGTATAAAAATTTTGATTTGTGGAAAAAGTTACATTTCCATCTAAGAAGAACACTTGGTCTAACTGAATATTAGATGTTTTGTTTTTTTTATCTCTTGAAGAACATTGTGCCTCTTCTTATGTAAACAAATATCAACTTTTAATGAACACAGACGTTGGATTGCAAGGAAAGAAAAAAGAATATTACAGTTGTTACAGAGTGTCTCTGTTATTAAGTAAGAGTAGACATTTGTATCTTATGCTGAAACCAGTCAGTGAGTTAACAAAATAACGAGTAGATTTGTGCAGTGGCAGTTCCCAAAACAGAATACAAGCATTGTCACTATTGTAGGTGCTGTTCATGAAAATGGCTCAGCCATTTATTTAAGAGCCATAAGCAATACTGCAGCTCATTAGAAATGCAACAAAATCCAAAGGAAATCTTGTTTCCTCACATCAATAACTGTTCTGCCTACGCACATCTATATTTAGTATTGACAACCTACATATTGGATTTGATCCTGTTATTCCATATCATATAAAAGTGAATTTACAAAACAAAGGATTTAAAATAAGGCATCTTGTATAAAGTATATGTACTGTGGCGCGATGGAAAAGAGGTTATCTTCCAAAACAAAATGCCAGATGCAGAGTAACACTTCAGGGTAGCCCTCCATGATACTGCCTACACAAATCTATTATGGTCAAATACCAAGTCAGCTAATGTCAACTGCTGTCTTCATCTCATACTTAAATGTTACACCTAAGGAGCTGTTTCCAGAGACAGAGGATGAAGAAGTATTTCAAAAATACTTACAGCAATTTACAGTACGTCTCATGTAAGACACTGATTTGTAGTGCTTTTTTTTCCATAACCTGTGGTTCAGTTTCACAAGATGGCTCTTTTTGAGGATAAAAACCAAAATGACTGGGACTTTACATAATATCTAGGGAAGATGAAAAAGGAGTAACTCTCAGAGAAATGCTCATCAGGCTCCTTAAATAAATTTAGAGCCGGCAGAGAGACATCAGTCGGATCATCACCTGTATCTTGCCTACGGACTATTGCCCTGAGACATGGTGTTGAACGCATCAATCAGTGGGACGGAAGTTGAAGTTCATTACTTCTGAAATTCCCCAAAGGAAAAGTGTATCAGAGAGAAACTGCACAAATCTGAAAGATCTGAACAACATCTGACAGCTATCTCATAAATACCATGGAGAGGGATTTTGATGACAATGCCTTATTTCCACAAGCATAAATGTCAGCATGAAAAATGATTCAAGATAGAACTGACTCCATAGTAAATTTTAAAGTTTGCAAATGTTATGAGAACAAATATGTTTTGCTTTCTCATGTCTTTATGTGGATATAAATTAATATTATAGCATATTACACTGGTGTTATATAACAAATATTATTATTATATAAGTGTGCAATTATACATTTATCTGAAAATAAAATTTTCAGGCCAGTTAGGCTATGTTAACATTGCAGCTAAAAGCGACCCTGCTTTGATTATTCCCTCATTTGTGACTCACATCAGATAGGCATAGAGCAGTGTGAACAGCACATAACAGTTCGAGTCACTTGGAGTCACATCTTTTCAGCTCTGATTTCAGCCATATTTGCATGTGACCCAAAATCTGACTCTAAGCCATGCAATGGGAGAGAACAGTCAAACCTGGAATTGCTCAATGTTTACTGTAGCTCTAGTGAATTATTGTAATTTTCTAGGTCAGTTTTGGGTTAATCTTGCTTGCTGTTTGATAGGTTAAGTCTTGTCATAATTCTGCTTTTGTTTGACTGTGAAAATTACAGTGAATACTAGTGATGGCACATGTCGGTTTAAGGACAGTGAGGCGGTAGATTTAATGAGCGGCTGTGGAAAGTCTTCTCTAAAAGCAAAACCTGAGGGCACATATCACAATCACAGTGCTCTGCAGCTGTGACTTCTGTTCTTTTTACCCAATCCACCCAGTCATCATGACCTTACAAATTTGCTGCTGGCTTCCACTACAAATTGTTGTATGGTCAAGTGCAAGAACTGCTATGTCTGTGGTTTCCATAACTGATGCTGTTAAATCACACAGTTCAACACAGACGTGACAAGTTTTGTTTTAGTTCATTTGCACTTGCAGGATGGAGGTCAGTTTATACTGAAATTGGATGTGTTTCCAAAAATGAATATGAAAAGTAAGACAAAATGCAAATTTGGAATTGTCTGCAGTATGAACAAGCAAACCAGTACTAAAATTGCCAAAAAAATGTATTGATGGTTTGGTAAATCACACTGATACCCCATTGTTATGAACTATGATTGTAAATTGTAAACAGCTAAAAAGAGGTACATTGCCACATTCCATTTAGGAAGTACTGATTAATTTTTAGCTCTAAACACAAAAAAATATCTTGAAAAATGTAGAAATTATGTGCTGTTTTGCCTGTCCTGAAACTTTTCATCTGTATTAATATGCGTGTGGGACTGATTTCATATGTTAGAACTCAGTGGGTATTTTTTGGTCTCATTTCCATATATCCTGTGGAAAACCTTACACTTTCACTGAACCCCTGTAAGCAAGCTCTCAAACAATTAGGTCACAGTAGAAGTAGAGAAATGATGTGTACATAAAAACTTCTGAGCAAAGTTAGGATTTAGAAATAGTCCTCATTTTATACTTTAGCATATATTCTTCACTGAATCAGTTCTTTTCCTATGCTCTCTTTGTTCTTTTTTTTTTTTTTTCATTTTTTTAATGTTCATTTTCCCTCACTTCTGAAGAAAGTACTGCACCAATGTTTCCAAGTTTAATACTTCTATCTACATTAACTCAACAATACCACCACATTGCCAAATATCCTCCAACCACCAGAGAATTTCAGAGCAGTTCAGCTATGCAAATTTGCTTTGGCATCCAGTGTAGTTCATTTTTCCTTAGCCTGATCCTCTTTAAAGCTCGGTTGCTAAAACTGTAATTGGCCCGGCTAAAACACATAAGGCAGGGATTCAGCTGACTAACATGCTCTCTCATTTGCAGGGAAACTAGAGAATATAACAAGCTACTCAAGCTGGCACCAGAGGGCAGGGAAAAGGGAAGGGTGGGGGCTAGGAGTGATCTGAATTGGACTCACGGGGTGGGGGGAGGGGGGGGTGCCACTGTTTACCAGTTAGAGTCATGACTCACTGCAGACTTCACAGCAAGAGATGTGCAAGGGTCAGGCAAAAAATGGAGATGTTTCTAGGCAGTGACCAAGAGGGAGAGCAAGCATAATTCATTAGTTGCAGATAAATTCAAGGAAATGAAAGAAAAAGAGACTATATACTTTTGGAGAAGCACAGAACATTATTATAAATGAAAATTAAAATGAACTTACGGGGAGAGATAATCTGTGTATGTTGATACATTTTTTCCCCCATTAGAATTACAAAGATAAGAGATGATATGATACTATAAGATCTGGCAATGAGTAAATTTAGAATTATTTGTAATTCCAAGATCTTGTAAGACAAACACGATTGTACACTATCCTGCTATCATCAACCCTCTGTCATATGCTGAAAAATATTACATTACCAGAATATTAATATTAAAAATTATATGAAAACATTGGCAGTCTGCTATCTTTTATCAGGGGCTCTCTTGACTAGAATGTGTTTTGAATCTCTCCCATTACGTTTAGCAATGTTCTTGCTTTTGGTGAGCTTATACAGTGCATAATGTTAGGGAATATAGAGAGAACACATCTTGTGCAGAGAAATTCACCCACGTTTTGCAGTGCACCTAAGCAAAGGTAATTGATGAAGACAACACAGTAGTGTGCATTCTCTCAAGGAAGCTGTATTGCTCAGAGCAATCCATGACCTTGACCTTAACTTCAACTGTGACCTAAGAGTGTGCTGTGATGGTGATGTCAAAACTGTACATATCTAAGCCCTGACTTTCAAAGCTGATGCAAGCTGCCCGCACATTAAAAGAGGTCATGGGTGCAAATCCAAATCTGGTACAGAAAAGATACAGGGAACTGGATAACCACAGGTACTAAATCTGGGCACTGATGCTAGACATTCTTTAAAAAAAGATTAGGGAATGAAAGCACTTTGTGGCAACAACGGTGAGGACTATATCAAGATATTATATGCTCTAATTCTGTGATATAGTTACGTAGTCTAATACTAACCTAACCTGTGTTTGCCTCTTTTGACAGGGACCAGAGTTAACAGATATCAAACGAGGAATGTTTGTTTATGTGCTCAAATTGTACCCATATATTAATGTAAACTGAAGGTACTTCATGGCCCGACTCCATTTCAGCCAAACTGTAGTGCTGTGACTTTGTAAACTTGGAAGTGATTCAGCGCTGGATAACCTATACATCCATGCTCCTTACTGTGAGACCAGCTACAGCAACTGTATGTGTTTAATGCATGCCATTGCATGGAGTACTAAACACAGAAATGCAGCAGTTTACCCAGAAAGAGCAGACAGACAAGGGCATTATTTATGTAAGCATTCTCTAAAAAAGTCTAAAGAAACCTAAGCCAAATGTGGTGCTTTTAGCAAAGTCCAGAGCAAGCAGAATGAACACCCACTCTGTTTGAAAACAGCTTGGAAGATACGACCTTATAAGAAAATGTTTGAAGTTCTAAGAGAAGTTGTAAAATATAGTTGAAGGATTTCAAATCTCGGGTTAAATGTCATTCCCTGCTGCTCCACACTGCGAGTCAAGCAAGCGTCTCAGGAGCCGTGAAAATATTTAGAACTGTCAATGCCTTAAAACATAAAAACTTTTCAAGAAGTCTGGATTTCATCCAACTCACTGAGCAGTCCAAGACACTTAGTTTGTATGGATATAGTAACCAAAACTATCTCACACAGCTTCACCTAATGCACCATCAGAAATGATCATACAGGAACATATTGTTATTACAAGTGTTTTCTGCAGTTTGAAGCCCATTTCTTGGCATGTTATGATAACGGAACAGAAGCTGATTCAACATGATTCTTTTGTATACATAATTAATTTACATGTACTATTAAACAAATTGTTTTCACCAGTTTTAATTCAACAATGCTAACCGAGGCATTAGTGTGCCTTTTGATCATAAAAAAGGGAAACTTTGATTGAACTATGAGCTTTCTTTAATCGTGGGGTTTAGTTGAAGAAGACTACAATTCTAACCAACTGGGAGGAAGTTCTTGAAAACTGAGATACATTCAACAGTGCTAGCAACTGTATATATCATACATTTATATAACACATATTGCACTTCAAATGTATTATTAAAGAGAACATTTACATCACTATTATTCATTTACCATGTAAATTACTTAATATCTGTGCACTCTAACTGAAATCAAACAACTACCACGTGTCTCTTGTTTGTGCTTTTGATGCTAGACAGTTGCAAAAGAACACAAAATAATGGGCTTAAGCACTTTGACCTGCTACTCCTCTGTTGATGGCTATGGTCAATGGCGAGGCCAGTGGGCTGATGCTTGCAGCTATACACTATTGGACATATATATGGTCACATACCACTGAAGCTGGCAGCTTGTGGTCTCCCGTCTTTTTTCTTCAGTTGTTTTATAACTCCATAAAAATGAGTGTAATGTTTTATAGGCCTCACTGGCATTTTATTTACTTATCCACCTTGTTTGTGTGGTATCCATCGAAACATTGCTATACCTGTTTTTAATAGGTGTGGACTCTATAGCCTTTTTAAGCCACACTTAATCTGAGCAGTGCCACACATTGCAGAAAGACAATGTTTCTGTTTCAATGTTCAGGCACATCTGCTAAAAAAGCTTGTGTTCTGATCTGATCAGAGACAACCAGCGCCTGGAGGACATATTTTCATTGGGGAAATGAGCTTATCACTGCACTGTTCCTGTGGCTTACAGCTGCAGTTATTGGTAAGTCCTTAACACTTATGGGTAAACACATGTGACAAAAAGAAGAAACAAGACAAGGCCATTGAGATACAGGGCACACTAGTGCCCACCCCACAAATGCACACACACACACACACACACACACACACACTCATGCAAACACGTGACAAGCTTGGCAGAGTTTGACAGAGCCGTAGGGAAAGCTTTTCCCACTGGTCTGGCATCACGCCCCCACAAACACCAACATAATCACACATACATACACACAGAAGTGAAAGGCAGAGTGATAGTTGAGAAAGCTGCAGGGAACTTTTCCCATTGGTCTGACAACATGTGCGCACACACACACACACACACACACACACATAGACATGCACACACATACTAACACTTGAGACGTTGACAGGACTACAGGGAATGGGCTCCCTCACAAGTGTAGCAATAAGCCCACAAATGTACGCTAGACTAGATTCTGTCCTGTCTGGGGGCCATCCAGCCAAAGCAAGACAAGACTTAGTGTGACTGCCCATAGGGGCTGAGGCCCTAGATAAAACTCTCCACTAATGCTATGGCTATTTTCAGGACACTGACACAAGACAAAGAGCACACTCACATTCATATTTTTAGCACTCTTCTAGGACACGCCCAGATAGGCTTTTTGTAATGGGCCTGGTCTCTGCTCAGTTTCTTACAGTAGGCCAATTTTCAAAGGACTGCAAATGCATGGGTCAGTTGTATGCTATGTAGGACATGCCCATTTCAAGAGTGGTGCCGTGCCATGAGGTGTTTTAAGTTCAATGTTCAGTATGTTATCTGGTATGACTGGTATACTGTGGTTTATAGGTGTATTTGTGACAGGTATAAAACAGGCATAAATTGCAAACCAGGTGGTCTGCTGCCCTTGATACAAAAGTAGAAGAGGCATAAAATTCATAGCTATAGGCAATACTTCAGAAACAAATGTTAGGTAGTATTATAAAGTGTATTGACAGCGGAGGAAAGGATCTGCTTTACTACTATCTTTTGTCCTTTTTTTCAGTGCTATTTTTTCAAACTTATGCTTGTAAAAAAACATACTGAAATGTAATGGGGAAAACGTAAATACAATATGTTTTATTAAAAATGAATGTGATACAATAAAAACTTTATTTACAATAGGCCAGTGTATCATTAGATAGACTGAGGAATGATGAGACAGTAATTTTGGGCAGTGCTTCACTAGATAGAGGGTACTTAGAAGGTGAGAAACACTCAGCCAAAGATGGAAACAGCATCGACTCTCAACCGTTAAAACACTGAAAACAGGTGCTTCACAACAGACTGACACAGCAGGGGTCCCTGTACTGTACCGTGCCATAAACACACACACACACACACACACACACACACACACACTGCATACTCACACACACACACACACACACACACATACACACACACACACACACTGCATACTCACACACACACACACACACACACACACACACACACACACACACACTGCATACTCACACACACACAAACACACACACGCAGTCTAACTTCCCTTCTTGGGTTTTTCTGGTGATTTCCCTTTCCCTTTAGGGCCACTGTCATAATCCGCTTCCCTCAGCATTCTGGGACTGAGTGAAACCTCCCAAAGTACCCTCCCCCCCAACACACACAAACACACTCACACACATCTGACACCTTATCACGCAATGTGACAACTCACCAGAGCCCCTACACATGCATACATTAACACACACAAATACTGCTTTCTCAAATCTGACAGCAGCCTCTGGTGATGTGGGGAGATATTTCACAGGACTTTAAAGTGGTCTTTCCCTGAATTAGCTGAAAGACTTGCAAGTTTAGTCAATCTGACAAAACATACAATTTCTGCAAGCCCTCATTCACGGACTTTTCTGCGAGGTCCTACCCAGGGTAAAACGTGTGTAAAATGTATGGGCACTGCAACAGCATGTGAACTGATAATGGAACTTAACATGCTTTACATTAAGTAGACAAAATTTCTGTAAATGATGTTTACTCATACATAAACTAAGTAAGTATAATGTACCCTTTTTTGAATTAATACATGATAACTGAGAGCATGGAGTTTGAATATATAAATGAACAGGGATTTGTTATGACATGTGACCAGAGTTGTATTTTGTGGAAACATTTGTGCCAACCAGGATCTGATATGATAAGCATGGTGCTCAGAGAATGAAATAAACCTGGACTGAATAAAAGACCACCATTGGAGCAGAGGCATTCCCTGCTCTGCTACCCCAGTGGGATTACAGTTCAGATCCTATCACCATTAAGTGCCTTGTTCATCAATCTTCAAGCAGAGCTGATGGATAAATTGATGTTTTGATTTGCTTATGTTAATGGGAATGACTTCCCTGTTCAACAAACAAACACCCAAGGAAATGAGTCAGAGTATTAGTGCAATAAGCAGAATGGATGGTAACACAAAGCTGCAGGTTAGATATTTGACATGCATATGCACTTATTACAATCCTGCGATTTTGTGTTGTCTCATCTGTGATATTTAAGGTTGTAATTAAAATAAAACCTAATATCTTATTTTTACCATGACATAGGTTATCAATAGAGCTCTACTGCATTGTATTTATTTGTAGTTGTGAGCACCCAGAAACACCTTGAGAGAAATAACTGACATGGCAATGCTATATGTATATAAAATTGTGGGTATATATACAGAAAGAGTAGCCTGTGAGTCATTTGGCAGTCATTCTCGGGATTGCGGATGGGATAAATTAAATGATGAAAATGACCAAACTCAACCTTTTATTTACAAACAACTGCTTTTCCCTACAGGCCAAATGAAGAATTCCAAACCCGAAGGTGGCGTGGAGTCAGTGATGATGTCACGCTGATGTGTAACCTTGGCTATGTTCTCAGGGCTGGGGATGTGCTGTCTCAGCATGGTGGTGACAGCCATCAAATGGGGCGTCTCTGATGAAAGAGGAGAGGCAGAGTACTGGAAAACTGAGCTGCAGAGACATCTCTGACACAAACTCTGTCCGTCAAGACTTAAAACATCACCTCGGCTGAGACCAACCTGTGCAAGCATCCACCAAGCCAGTACATATGCAACAGCGTAAGATGTATCATGCATGTTGTATCCAGCTAACACTCAGCATAACCTTTAGCATTGGTATCGTAGTCAAGCTCTGTACTGGAAGACAGATCATTTTAAATGAAGTCAGACAATACATTGTTGTTTTATAGACCTCTAAAGCAAGGCACAAGATTAGTTAACACATGGTTTTGTGTATGTGATATGAACAAGACTCACAGAAGTTAAAATGATGCCTCTGTAGAAGAACACTTAATATTGTATGATGCCTTTTCATGCCAGCCCCTGTAATATCATCTGGTATAAAACAGCAGAAAGTGCACGGGACTGCCTGCTGTGTCTCAACAGTGTTGACACTCATTGCACTTTGGCTCTTTTGTTTTCAGCACTGTGAGCACATGTTATACCACAACAGTTTTTTGTTGTTGTTGTTGTTGTTTTTAATATCAACAATCAACATAGTCACAACAATCTAATAATATTTGGTTCATTTTGAAAATTAACCATTATGTGAAACAGAAAAACAACAGCATTTTTAGGACAATTTGTTCATAATGCTTTCATAAGCTAATCATCATTGTTTTCTATCATGAAAAGGCACAAAGACTTTTGCATATCTCACTCCAGATTTTTATCCATGCATGTGCACACATATATCTTTGTCCATCATTTTTTCCTCTATTCACTTCATTTATCTTCAAAACCTATGAAATGCAGTACAACACTTTTGAAGACTGATTAGCGTAAATTATCCTATTCCGACAAAAGCTTCATTACAAGACTCTTCTGCTGACAAACATGTATGGCATTCATGCCATGCATAAACACAGCCCTTTGGGCCTGTTCATGGGTAATAGCCAGGGAAGGTCATGTTCTCCATTTCAACAGAGAAATGTCTTCCAAAATCAGTATGTCAGAGCCATGAGACACACACACACACACACACACACACACACATGCACACTGCATGCTCACACACACACTTCCATAACTTCAACAGAGTAAGGGCAACTAAACATCATGTCTAATGAAGAATGCTGATCAAAACACGAGCAGCACACAAAGTCATCTATATCATATGTGAAGTACACATCCTTTTTTACACTCAGTTAATGTATCTTCCATCCTCTTGATCAAATGTGTCGAGGCAAAACCTTATCAGTGACAAAGCTGAAATGATTTAGCTGGGTCTGATTACATTTTGCCCTGTGGATGTATAAGTGTTTAGGAAAAGTAAGCCTAAAATGAAATGAGGAGAATTTCAGAAAGCGTTTACTGTTTTAAGTGTGTTAAGTTAAAAGATGGAAACTAAAGCCAGCCTGCAGCAAAGTGTCCTGCTCTTTCCCTGTCCCCTGTGGACCACCCCTAAAAGCTGGTCTGTGATGTTTTCGGGGGAAGTAAAGCAAAAATAACCATGAAAAACTGGAGATGGGATCAGAGTGATAGGAGAACATTTGATTGGAACAATGATAATAAACTTCAAAGGACTGTTTTGATGTAACATTGCTATGTAAATGGATCCCAGAAGATATTATGTACTGGCCTGCTTGAGATGAATCACCCTTGTATATACTCATTGTCCTTTGAAGGGTGCGATTTGATTGGCTCATGTTAATTCACCCCTCAGTGCACTGTACCGATAGAGTTTTCAAGTAAAGGTGACAATGCATAGATACCTCAAAAAGGAGATCTTGTCTCAAGCACAGACTTTTCAAATATAACATTTTTCAGATTCACTGGAGAGTAAATGTTGAGCTCTCCATTTCCCCTTTGTACCTGTCAAACAGTATTGTGCAAAGGAGTACTGATGCTCCATAGACTTCCTTTCCTCATAGTGGAAAATAAGCCACGTACCTTGATGCGATTTCAGAAGTATTTCAAGGAAAAACAACAACCACATTAGTACTCCTTAAGCAAGTGCAGCAATGCATTCCAGTGTCATACACGTAGATTCAAAACTTTGTCTACAACCCTGACCAGACACATGAAATTCAGTGATAATAATGTTGGCAATATGACAATATGCTTTGACCATGTGACTGAGTTTCTGAGAACAATATCATACAACACTCTGTGTATTATTATTTTCTCAATATTGTTTAATAACTAAAATGATCTGATCAGTATAAAATGAATATCAGTGATAGTCATACTGTTGATAAAACTGACAAACAGCTCAGCCACTCTTAAATCATTACTGTCACATCTGTATTGTCATAGTTAAATTTATGGCACTGAAAAAAAGCAGATATCAATTAAATATTTATTGAACTTATAAATTAAATAGATTAACCCAGGTATGCCATCACTGTTGCCACGTATATTTAATTAATGAATAATTGAAGGTATTAATTGGCTATTAATTAAATATGCACTGGTATTACTGTGAGCATTCTAAGAGAATCTCACCCTCTCCTGTGTTACTGCAAAAATTTGGTGCTTAAATATGACAGATCATTCTTGTAAATGGGAGACTTAAGAATTTCAGATCAGGTTGTGTTATGATATGGGGTCATGCTTCAAACGCAACGGAATTCACTGGCTTACTGTACTCTAACATGCAGGGGACTAAATGCAAATTGTTGTTTTATAGACCTTTAAAGCAAGGCACAAGATTTGTTAACACATTTCAGAGGGAAATGTTCACCAAATGTTTGAGAATGCCTCCATTTTTAATCTTGTGTCACTGCAACGTTACATGTACTTTCACTGCCTCTACTTTTTGACAGCTTTATTTCATCCATTGTCAAATCTGTAAAAGTCAGAATGTGTTCTTAATACACTCAATAGTGTATTAAGAACACTAATAGCTGAAAACGCCAAGGGAGCCTTTTTTTTTTTTTTGCAATGACTAATGAAATATCATCAGTTTCTTGAGTAGTTTATCTGAGGCTATTGAGTCATTCCAGCCATAACCCTTTTTATAGCACTAAAGAGTCTCGTCAGATGGATGGAGATTTCATGATGAAGCAAAAGGACAAAACAAAACACAACAAAACAAAACACAATCAAACCCATCAATGGACTACGTACACTTTGTACGCTATGTACACTTCCTACAGAGAAAGAGCTTTTTTTTCTCAAATTCATTCTGAGAATAATATTCTATAAATATTCTAATATTGTTCAAGTTGTAAAATTAAAAAAAAAAAATGAATTAGAAAAACAGAATTCACAAAACACAGGCACAAAAATCGGGAAAGTTTTAGGCATGATAATAAATTAATAAATTGTAAAGATCCCTAAGCTTTGAAATGATTGGTGCAAATATAAATCAAATGAGGGGCACTTCTGTGCAATTTGAGAGAGTTTGGCATTGGTGAAAACTTGTATTGTATTCAACTAACAGGCCTACTGTATGTAGCCTAACCTCATTTGACTTGAGCTTGACCTGAAATGTCTGCCAAAATTTCTGCAATTTATCCTGCACCCAGAATTATGAATTTTGCTCATGAGTCTGTGAATGTTCTTGAGGTGAGGGAGACTGCGGAACTAAGAAGAGGTCACATTTCTGTTGTGGCAATATGACAGTATGCCTTTACTATGAAACTCTTCTGATAAAGTGATGATGAATGCTTGCATAACTTCAATTAAGCCATATCTAACATTTGTCATGGAATGTAACGCCCTTTGGGCTCAGGTTTATCTGATTAAATGCCTTTTAGGTAATGGAGGGGACGCAGATGGACATAAATAGCTGAAAAAATGCAAACAACACTGTGAAGTGGTCAGTCATCTTAGAGATAAGAGGGAAAGGGATGGGAGAGATGGAAGCTATGAGGACTCAAAGAGAGAGACAGGCAGTGAGAGACAAAATCAAACAAAAATGAGAGAGGGAGAGAGAGAGAGAGAGTGAGTGAGAGAGAGAGAGAGAGAGAGAGAGAGAGAGAGAGAGCAGGGCTGTGATACCCTCTCCTGCATCCAATTAAAGGTAAACGAGCCAGGGCTCTGCCGACCTGCCTGATTCTCCTTGAGCGACATTTGACTTGGCTCACCCGCAGCACCACTTCATGATAAAATCAGTCCCTGGGGGGTACTCAGCCGCTCAGCTGACATCTGGAGGATGTGTGCGTGTGTGTGTGTGTGTGTGTGTGCGGTCTGAGAGA
The DNA here is from genome assembly GCF_902362185.1 of Chanos chanos. Taxonomy (NCBI): domain Eukaryota; kingdom Metazoa; phylum Chordata; class Actinopteri; order Gonorynchiformes; family Chanidae; genus Chanos; species Chanos chanos. Next base: position 42,939,748 of record NC_044496.1, read on the forward strand.
ACCGAAAACATGTCTGAGTCATTGTTCTTTACTTTATACGTGAACCTAATGTAGCGCACTGTTCTTTGATGATGTGGGTGAATGTTACAGCCCTACTTGCTTTCAGTAAGATAATTTTGAATTAAAGTACATTATTTTATGCACTTCAAATTTTAAAATATATAATAGCAAATGATATTCACAAATGGGGTGTGAGAACATATTATTCCACTTCTGCTAATATGTTTCGCATTTAAAAATATCAATAGAAGAATCAGTGGAACACTGGGATATAAAGGAGTAAAAACAGAGTGGAAACCATCAGAATCGTTCACTAGACCAGAAAGACACCCGGGTTTTCACCATGGAGAAAACCAGCTGCAACTCTGGTGGCAAGGGAAGAAAATCGATCATTCAGTGCAGCTCTAATTTATAGCACGTACAGAAGTAATTTTGTACCGTTTCAAAGTAAGAGCATTTAGGAATTATGGCATTTTATGCCATAGTTCATGCAGGCAGACTGGTTTAATCAAAAGTACATTGCCCATCAAAATAGAATTTACTGTCACTGTTACATGGTTGCCTTATCCCTGTGACTGCACCGTTACACAACGTGGGACCAGCATTTGTCTACATGAAATAATCACATCCTACATTAACCTCTAGCTCTCAATGACTTCTAATAGATATTTTTACTATTTCTATTGTTATGTATAAATGACAGACAAAAAAGTTCACAATGATGTGATCTCATTTACAGCTATACATCAGTACACTATTGCAAGTTTCGATGTTCTGTATTCAGCCTGGTCATCACAAGATCTCTTTGGGTGAGGAGCTATTCCTCTGCTCCATTAATTATCGTATCTCGTGAGCATTCAGCAGTTTTGTGACTTCATACAAAAGCCACGCAAGTTCTGCAACACATAGTCTCTGTTCGAGACCGAAATCAACACTCAATCTGTACTGCAAAATGGACAGCTAAAACCAGACACAGGCAAAGTTTCGCTACTACGGAAAAAGAACAGTGGAGGAGAGAAGATTAGGAGAAAGTCACCAACCCTGCCAAAGAGGTGTACCGACTTAAAGTGGCGTGAAACAGGGCTGTCAGACGCAACTAGGAGGCCTGACCGGTGATGAAGGAGAACCCCCCCCCAGACCATGGCACATCGGTGGAGACCTTGAAAAGCTCATCTAATTCTTTTCCATCCCGCTTGCTTTAATTACAGAGAGAGGGCTCGAGCCATGTTAGAGGTTTCTCTCCTAAGCTCTGACAAGGTAATTACAAGAGACAGCAACAAAGGTGCTGGGCATATTCATCTGTCATGATTATGAAGTAGACTGTCTCTTGGCAAACACATCAGGGGAAGGTCAGACGTATGCATCTTGTCAAGATCTGACATACACTCAGCAGGTATAATGGATCTTATTCACTTCATCACTGTGTTCTCAACAACATTATGCTAACTTTAGATACCTGGTTTTTGCTAGACATTCAGTATATGTATACTTCCAAAGTGTTGTAATGCAGTACTAAGAAAAAAAAAAGAAGAAGATAACTGCCATAGCCTAGTGTGATCCTAACACTTCATGGCTGACATCCCTATTCTGTCATAGTTCATTACTTTTGTGATTCACATATACTGCGTATGTACTGGTACTTGGTCATCTTCTGTTAACTGTTATGGTAGACATTAATGCCTAATCTATGGATCTGTGACACACGGAGAATCAAGGATATATTCTTAAGAGAGTAGGCCTATCCACAACAGTGCTCAGAGCAACTTATACACACTTTCATATCGTTGTAGTACTTACAAGAGAACTTACTATTATTTCAAGTAATAATCCCCCAATTTGTGGACGCTATGGTGAAGTCAGACTTGAGAGCTTACTTTTGGATGTTTACCTGGCCACAACATGCTACTCTGTCTTCGTGTAGTTAGGGCCATAGAGCATCCAAAGTAAACAGTGCCATAATTATTCAAACAAGAGGCTGAAAGCCATAGAAAAATGTTATGTCTACAGCAGAGACAATTTTGAAATAAAGCATTTGCAACTGTCACAACATTAAATACAACACTTTGTGAAATGTTATCTTCAAAATGCTGTTTAATAACTTGATGATTTGATTTGAACAAAACAAAAAGGATAGCAGGCATAACAATGCTGTTGATGAAACTGACAAATGGCTCAGTGATTCTTAAATCATCACTGTTCACTCAGCTGCATTTATAGCACTGGAAAAGAAATAAGGGAGTTAAATAAGCGAGAACACTCTTCTGATAAAGATCATTCCTATTTTCATGGGAAAATGTTCACTTTTTGAGAATGTCTCTATTTTTAATTCTGTGTGACTGTGACTCTACTCACACTTTCATCTTCACAGATATGGAATTGCTTGTTTTCTGGCAATTCTATTTCATCCATTATCAAATCTCTAAAAGACAAAATTTCTTGATAAATTCAACAGACTTTCACCAATAGCTGAAAATGCCAGAGGAGCATTTTTTTTTTTTTTTTTTTTTGTGATGACTAGTGAAAGATCACCAGCTCATTTCAGGTCCTTGAGTAGTTCACCTGAGGCTACTGAGTCATTTTACCCCTTACCTTATTTACAGTGTAAAGAGACTCACCAGATAGAGGGAGATTTCACAGTGAATGAATGAATGAATGAATGGATGAATCAATCAGTCAATCAATCAATCAGTCAATCAAATAAAGTAAGAAATGAACAAAGAAAGAAATGAACAAACAAAAACAAACATACATATATACATAAAAACCAAATCAAATCAAAGTCATAAATGGACTGTGTGTACTTTGACACACTGTGGAAAGCAGAAAAAAGTTCTTTTTCTCAAATACATTTCTAGAATAATATTTGAATGAGTTAAGCCTTGAAAAGGTTGCTGCAAATTTAAATCAAATGACTCATCCTTTATGGCAAGAGGGAAACCTCTGGTGAAAACATGCATTATTATATACAACTAACAAGCCAAAGTGGCCTGTCCTCATTTGACTTAAGCTGACTTGAAATGTCTGCCGAAATTTTTGGAATTTAACCTACAGTTTTTGCTTGTGAGTCTATGAATGTTCACGGGATGAGAGAGACTGGGGAACTAAAGAGAACTGAGAATTGCATTTTGAATACCTCTGCAGTGATATATGCAATATGTACCTGCTTCAGTGAAACCTATAATAATGGCCCTCAGAATGATTTGTCTCACTTACAGCTGCTATTCATAACTGAGAAAGTGGATTTTTTCATGAGAAACACTCCCTTACTGAAAAGACACTGTAGATATTTGGATGCATTGAGTTTACAGATCTACAGAGAGTAAACAAATTATTCAAACAGCAGACAATATATAAGTGTTTATTTGCTAATAAGAGTTTGGGCAGCCCTTGTGCACCCTTTTGAACTGTTTCTAGTTGACTCACAAACCATTACCAAGCAGGAAAGTTTCCAGTTCCTTATGACATGAAAGAAATGGAAATCTACTCTGCAATGTATTTTTTTGAGAACTTAACATATCCTTAAAATAAGCGTTAATCTTTCAGATGTTTTGACTGGGAATGGCATGGAAGGTGTTTGATTGTATCCTTGTGTTAATGAAACAGCTTTTTTAGCAGTGTCTATAGAGATGTAATTGGTGCTATACGGGTGTTTGAAAAACAGAAGTGGGTGACACATCAGATTATACTGTTTCGCGACCATTGCACCAAATTATGTATTGTTGTACAATGGCCATAAGAACTAGAAGTTCATAACAGTTTTTTTTTTGTTTTTGTTGTTGTTAAGACTGTTTTATGAGGGTATAGTTTCAGTTCTATGGTGAATTCTGATGCAACTGCTTTGTATGAGTCATAGGTGCTGATTTCAAGATTTCAGAAACTGACAAGACATATTTACTATCAAAATATGCAATTATACATAATGGATGACTTTAAAGTTCAGGACATATATTTTTGTATCTTATTCCAAGAATTATGAAGTTCCTTTTTTTTTTTAGATTTCGGACCTGTGATTCTATTCTTGTTTCTTACTTCAACTAAACCATAGGGCACTACAGATGGAGGGACTAATTGCACATTTCACACTCCTAAAAAGGTGCTACCATAAATGAGAACAGATGGAAAACTGAGAGGCTAGAATATCTTTCCAAATTCAACACTATTTTGAGCCATAGTGTCTTAGGCACCCCTCTTGTGATTCATTTTCCCTTAAAGAGCCAAAATGGATCTGGAAAGAAAAATCCCCCCCCCCCCCCCCACAAGTGATGCTCTGGGGACATGCTCTGAGAACACCTGAGATGTCCAAGCAAGTAAATGGCAAAGAAATGTTGGAGAAAAACAAAAGGTAAGCCCCTCGTGGCACTGACCAGTGGGAGGGAAAGCATTCTCTACTGGCTGCACTACATAATGCAGCCCTATTTCCAGGTGGTTTGGAATAAATAGGCTGGGCTGTAAAAGCGTGCATGTAAAATCCATTCATGGTGTGGACCTCTGTTGTTCCAGCTGACTGAGTTCCAATTGGAATATGATTACACCACAGTCCAGGCCTACCCCCATTCCCTCTCCCTTTTCGCCTGCTCTCCTAGGGCAGCTGTCTCTCTCTTGCTCCTGTTCAAGATGGGGGTTGATGAGCTAGTGGTAGCGCTGTCGCCATAGTGTTTTTTTTCCCCTTTCTTCACTGGAAGAAGATGAGATAGAGTCGTACTGATTTGTTTCTGCTGCTGTCGAGCTGATATGTGGCCAGGCTCCTCCTGAGTGTTTACCCCCCCCCCCCCTCTCTGTCTGTCTGTCTCTCTCTCTCTCTCTCTCTTTCTCTCCCCCCCCCCCTCTCTCTCTGCGTCTCTCAGGTGATTCTATCGTCTCTCTTTGTCTCAGTAAAGCCAAAAGCCCTAAAAAAGTCAGGTCAGTCAGTGCTTTGTGTGTGTAGTGATGGAGAGTGGAAAGTTATTGAATGTTGGCATATATCATATTATGATATTAGAACCATCCATTAATGAATCTATCAGTCTGGTCATCTGGTCATCCATTCATCCATCCATCCAGTCAGGCAGCAATTTGTCATTGCCAGTTCATCACAGGTCCATCGGCACACACACACACACACACACACACACACATATATATATATATATATATATATATATATATATATATATATATATATATATATATATATATATATATATCTGTGTGTGTGGTGTGTGTGTGTGATTGTGTAAAACGCACACCCAGATTAAATTATTCATTTACAACAGGATGCTGCTTATTTTTGCAGTGTCTTAATTCAAATAAATTTCGATTAAATCCACCCGTCTAAGGGTTTAACTGTAAATGTTGTAACCAGAATAAAACTCATTTTGTTTCTATTGCCTTTAATTTTATTTTGACATTTGAAGTCAGATAGAAGGGAAAAAATGAAAGGTTAATATTTGGAGGATGGAGATAAGCACAAGCATGTGTGTGTGTGTCTGTGTGTGTGTGTGCGAATAAGAGTGTGAGAGAATGTGTGTCATCCTGATGTGACCCACTCTCTTTGCCAATTTGTAATCAAATGAAGTTCATTTGGCATGTTGAGTCCTTCCGCTGGCATACTGACTGATTCCTGCAATCTTATAATAGGAGGGCACTTAGGTAATGGTTACTGGAGTGGTGCAGGCAAATCACCTTCTCCTACGGCTACACTAACAAACCACATTCTTTTAAACCCACAGTTGTGAGCTCCTGTGCCAGCAGCTTTTTGAAAATCATCTACTCTTTTAATTTTTAACACCACACTTCTTTGTCCAGGCTCCATGAATTTTTCACAACTCTTTACTCGCGCACACTTTCAGACCAGCTGTGACTGCAGTTAACTTTTAAACAGTGCCTCAATCTTGGTCGGTTGTTTTATAAAGCCATGATAGGGCCTTCTTTTTAGACTCAGTAAAAGAGCAAGAAGAAACAAGGGGAAACCGGACTTGTCACTGTGCACCCATTACCCTCATTAAAGAGATTCGGACACACTTGCAGCTGCTCAGCTTGAAGACTGTGTGTTATTGACAATGTGGGAAAATAATGATCGCTGCAATTTTTTACCCCAGGAGAACAGAATGCGAGAGCATCTATCGGTGATAACCGAGGATAAAAAAGACCAGTTTTAATTAGTGTCCGCCATTGATCTCAGACAATACTAAGGTGGTGTAAGGTGGGTAAGTGTGTACTGTTGGGCTAAAATCAGTACTGTCCACTGAGGTGGCAACACCTGTAGAAATGGAAACCCTCTACCCCCCCTCCCCCCCAGACAGTTGAGCTGGTTCGATACTGTGCTGAAAGCCATGAGTGGGGATGTAATTATCACACCAGAGAAATGTGATGGCAGGCAGGCTGCTTAATTGGTACACCTGTCTGATACCTTCCCAGGAAAGCGACATCTCAATCCCACGCAAGTGAATAGCTGTGCGGATACCATGCATGGACTGCCATCGCAGCAAGCCCCCAAATAAACGAAAGAAAGGTAGCTTTGTACTTTGTAAGAGGCATAAAATAATGAGGGATGAGAAATACTGAGGCCTTGTGTGCCAGGGCCAGGTCTGATCAGCAAACTGTCTTTTTAAATTGTTGATAGTGGTGGTCATTGTAATTGAGACTGTACCATACTTGATAATAACCTAAACGTTGTACTGACAGTGCTTTAGCAGTGGCTTTATACAACTACAATATAAGTTTTTAAGTGTATTGTGGCAAGACATTCTATAAACAATATTCTAATATGAGTTTGTTTTGAGAACATTTGTAAAAATGACAAACTATAGAGGTGTCCTGGATGCATATTGCATATAGATTATAAACTTTGTAATCAAATAATATGATAATTTCTTGAACCAATATTGGATGTTTCCTTCAGTTGTTTAATCAATCATTATATTTACTATGTGGCACATAGCCTAACAGCTTTAGCCTCCAGTGGCAAGCTACACTATAACAAACATAAAATACAACTGAAAGGCACAAATAAATGTGCATTGCTTTTTAAGCTACATAAACTAGATTCTTAACATAACTGTAACTTTTGACCTTACTTCTTATATCAAATTATTATTCCAGCACAGATGAATAATTACTTATTCCACATCAGTTACACCATGCTGACTAATTATCCAATGTAGATTAATTACACAACAATTGTGAGACTGGTTCACTCTGTGTTTGAATGTGAGAACTATGAGAATTTTGTTTCATGGTATATACAATAGAAATGTGCATAACTCTGACACTGGGGTAATGGAACAGTTAAAATGCTGCCCTCCATCCTACCACTGTCACTCAGTCAAGTGTACAGTAACACCCAGTCCTCAGAGCTAAAATGTGAAATAATATCTTCCAAGTGCTCCCTTTAGGTAGCTGGGCCATAAGCCAAGAGTTATGTCTGAACTAATGTCTACACAGTGCTCTCTCTCAAGTGTTTAAGAGACAGAGACAACATTATCTCTTGGGATTAGTAATTCACTCCCTGATTGTTCTAGTCCCATGGTTTGGAGGGAAATACAGTTCTCATCTAACAGAAGAAAAAAAAAATTTGAGAGCACAAAGAATGAATAATGGGGGCTCCCATGGAGGATTTCCACTCAGATGGGAGAAAATGCGATCTGCCCTAAGAAAAATACCCAGAGAAGGACATGATTTGAATGGAAATAAAAATAAAAATAAATAAGTGGAAAAAAAACCCACTGGAAAATGTAGAGAAAATTTTGTATCACAAATGTTGACACTTGCTCCATCCCTGGTTTTTTAAGGATCAGGATTGACTTTTATTGGAGAAACTGTGCTTTATAGTCCTCAAGTGCATTAATGTTATTTTAAATAATATACTTAGTCTTAAATAAAGTTATAAAGTTATCTGGTTGTGATAATGCAGAACGTTGCCATACACAGTAAATGAAGCAACATGTCAAAATGAAAAATAATAATCTGCTCTGGTAGTCTGCTCTTATCACATCGCCACTCCTTTAACTTACAGGAGAGTTAGCAAACAGCTCAAATTAAGATATCAGGCATAGTAAGGTTTAGGCACAGCCCTAGCCCAGATGGAGGGCCATGAAACTGCAAATTAGCATAGAAATAAACCTGATGTTATTCAATGTTGGAGCATTAGTTGCATCCACAAAATGGTATTATCCCTAACATAATGCTAAATCAGTTTTGCCAGGTGAGATACGTTAACTAAAACTAAAATTTTTATGTAACAGAAAGAAAAATATTACACGTGCGATGTATCATTAGAAAGCATACAGGCTGTTTACAGTGTCAGCTAATTACATGTCATGCACATGGTGAATAACAAGGCTAGCTCAAAGTACAAGGTCAGACCATTCATTTAGTTGCACTCTCTGAAAAACATGTGAAAACTTTAGGTGAGAATTCCCCTATCTTACATATTAATCCTTTAATTTCTCAAAGTACATTATAGAAAGAACCACGTATTGTCAGTTATTTAAAACTATCAAACCACATAAAAGCAAGCATAAATTAACCTTTCCATTTTGTGATTTTGATGCACATCATTTTTATTACATCTGTTAAGATGTTCAGCTCAGCATTACAGATAAGCACAGGGCAGTGAAAAAAGCTATACAAGATAGCATACTAGCTAATGTTTATTAATGATGTCAATCATTTTATAAGAAGTATTTAATACCATATGGGTATATATCAGAGTCACACTGTTAATCTGCCTAATCAGTGTAAAATCCAATAATCCAATTTATTAAAGTATTAATCCAGATGACTGGAACTCAAAAACAAATGGGTAGCAGACAGTGTCTAAAGATAATGACAGTCCCCAGGTTATACCAACAATATTGAAACAATACAGCAGAAACTAGCTCCACACTCAAAAATTATTTAACATGACTAAACAAGAAAATCTAGGTTTTTTGGATAACCATATATTTGCTGCTGAGGTCAGTAACCTAGTCTTCAGAGAATCTGAACTGAAGCAATAACTAGAAAACAGATTCTTATGTCTAGTCATACGCCAAGGAAATGGTGAAGCCAAAGTATAAGCATGTGTTTGTCTGCATATGTATATGTGTGCTTTGCGCTCCAGGGATAGTAGGATTTCTAAACAGTACAGTGATTATGAGCTGGCCCGTTTTCTCAAAGTATATGACTCTGAGATAAGAATGATCTAATGTGTCTTGACAATTTATCACATAAATTGAGCTCCTTCATAGAAAATTCTCCTGTAAATCACATGAATTGGAGCTCACCAAAATGGTGGCTTTTGCCTAACTGTTGCATTGTGTGCATCTGCAGCTAATATAAAACTTTGTGTCTGGTCTATTACTGCATAATGTCAGCACTATGAAATCACATTCAAATGTTGTACACACACACACACACACACACACACACACATATATATATATATATATACATACACATATATATATACATATAATACACACGCACACACACAGATATTATATTATATTATATTATATATATATTTGTATTTAACTCAATGCAAGATATAGTGTGATCTCAGTCACAGCATAAATGGACTTCTGTCTTAGATCACATGGAGAAATGTTTGAACATTCAGGGAGGGCCAGTAGTCTGCACCTTTACCAGCCAGTGCTTTTCTTCCTTCCAAGACTACCATCAGATTTTCATCATCATATTGTAATGTACATCCTGGTCATGTTATGATAGGTGCTGTAATTGAAAAGGAGCTGTTACCTTATCATCACTATTATAACTCAGACAACACACTTCAAAATGTGTGGCTTCCCATTATCACTAATTATGAGTTCTTGAACCCAGATCCAACCCCATTACAGACAGAAACAAAGGGTTTTTTGTTTTGTTTTGTATTATTTATTTATTTATTTTGGTTGATGTTGTTTTGTTTTTTTTTCCCCCAGCCTCACTTGCTGTCTTTGAAAACGAGTCTAAAAGTGCATCTAAAAATAGGACTCCTACCACACATTTCAGCCAAGTCAGTGTGTCTGCCTCTTGGCCTTTGAAAGGGCCTAGGTGGCACATTACTCGATCATAGCACCAAGGGGTCATCCGTTGATTGTTTATGCACTAATGCATCAGACATGATGCAAATGGGCAAGTGTGAAAGTGCACGCTTTATGCAGGATGAGGACAGAGGCAGACAGCTGGAAGTTCAAGGGATGGGGGGGGGGAGGTAAGTGCTGCTATTTTTAATCCCCCTGTCACATGTGGCCCCTAGTTCCTACCCCCGGGGTCTGGCAATCAGACATGATGCACAAACACTTGTGTCTGATCTGCCTGTCAGCAAGGCATTTTAGTAACTTAGGACTGAGCACTCTGTAGCAGAAGAGACTGCCTATTCTGCTAACTGCAAGAAATGTCCAGTGGGGATGGTGTTTTTTGTGGTGATTTTGTGGATCTCAAGAAAAAAGTACAATCTTTGTAACAGTTGTTGATGGCCACAACTAATAGAGAAATTAAAACCAATACAAAATTATTTGTATTTCAAAGCACATGTCAACAAAGATAAGAATCAACCTTTTTACCCAAGATTCAGGGTCAGTTAACCATACCTATTAACTGTTGACTGTATTCATAACCTTTGAGAATGCTTGATTGTTTTAAGGTGTTAAGAAAAAAAAAGTGCACTTCTTTAAATAAGTCATGTGGAAGGTCACATAAGGTAAACAAGTATGAGTATGTGAGATGAGGAAAATAAAGAAATGTAATTGATATCTTTTCACATCTCAGAGCAACGCTGACCTTTTTGCTGTTTAATTGCGGTCTTGGCTCTGAACTTTTAAAGAACTATATGAGAGTTGTTTAGCATTCTGCCACAGTTTATGCTAGTGTTTTTGCTACATTACAAATAAAATGAAGCATAATATTCTCACTCACACACAAACGCCAACATATGAATATTTATCTACACCGGTGAACATGTGAATATTTATCTACATTCATCTTCAAATCCAGAGGGTATTCATGACACATGGATTAACAGTAATCTGAATTTTAAACAGTAGGATACTGCAGAACATATCCAGGTCCATCCATTCCTACCGGCATCCTCACATGTACCGCATAATCCCTTCCTCCCCTTTTACACTATTATGTCTTTTGTACATCTCTGTGCTCAAAGTAAGGCTTCAGGAACTAGTGTGGGTGGGCAGTGTGAAAAACAGAGTGTTGATCCTAATACTTCCATCTCACTCACAGTTTTCTAATTACACACCATTCAACACAAACTCACACACACACATGAACACACCAACATATTCATACACACACACGCACACATGCTTCACCTTCAACCTCAGCATATCCCAGTACCTTGGTGCCAGTGTGCATTGATATGCCAGGAGCAGGCCAAAGCTCAGAACAGTAACCACCCAAGGCCATCATTACCCTGCTACAGAAAAACATTTCCCTGCTCCATCAACACCGTGCTTTCATCCCATCGTGTGCTCAGAAGTCGACATGGAGAGCAAGGCGAGCGCTGTATGCTTCAAAAGGGCTCTTGGAGGAAGCCGATCTCCCAGCTGGATTCAAGTCAAATATCCGCAGCTTTGCCTCTTTGCTGCATTAGATGCTGTTTGAGGCATAAACAGGCAAATTTGATCGTGGGTGGGGATGAAAGGGCAGACATTTTGAATGACTGATCTGTACTTAGGAATTCCAAGAGAGTTACGTTTGAGAGCAGCCTATTGTGTCGTTGAGTGGGTTGTTTGAACTCTAAGCATAATGTAAGCTTGGAACTTGTTTTCCTTTAGTTATGTCTGTTAGATTATTTGTATATTTTCACTGCTTTGGTTGGTTAAATAGCATTTGCAATATATTGATGAGTAGTTTATGCTCAGAGGATTTCTTTCTTGAAAGTACAAGTAAATGCTTGTTCAAGTTAAATAAAAAATGTTCTTGTAGAATCAGAATGATTAAGTTTGTCAATTCCTGTATACACATAATTCGCTGTTACTTTGTGGCAACCACTGGGTTTTGAGTATTTGCTTATGATTTTATGACGTCAATTTTGTTTTTCCTTGAAGAAAATGTATTATCACAAAAATATCCTCATGAATCACAAATAGGGTAAGATGACATCATTGCAATTGATATAAAATGTATGAGTAATGACTTCGCCTGTTCATTATTGTTATCGTAAACCACTGCATTAATTCTCTCTCAAAAATACACTTTTTTCCTTGCCTTGGCACTGTTATTGAGACAATTTTGCATGGGTATCTTATGCGCTCAGAAAGCTCATGAGATTAAAGAACACAGTATTACATAACTAGTTTATTTACCACTGAAGACACTAAACATCCAACATTATCCGAACATGCAGTACTGCCAGGATTATGCGAAAGGCCATATCCTAAGAATGACAAAAAAAAAAAAAAAAAAAGCATTTTAAAGATATGAGACACAAATCTACACCATAGTTTCATATTTTCACGTGGCTATTATTGGTGCGAAGAAGTCAAAATTAATCTTAATTTTGAAATGATGTATGTGTTTATCAAACATGTGCAGTGCTAAAAGGAGAGTCTGAAGACTTAGCCATGACACACTGTTCCCCAGTTCTTTTTCATTCACCCACACTTAGTTAACTGCTTCTCTCTCACAATACCCAAAGAGGACATGGCAAAAAACAAACAAACAAAAAAAAAACTTCACTGTCACACAAATCAATCTGCAAATATACATGGGAGAGGGAGCCCTTGCTCTCTTTTAAAGCAAAGCCTTTCTTTCATATTTCACAGGATGTATTTTAATGTGTCGTATCCACACTGAAAAGATCAAATTGCAACAGTCCTTTGATTTCACAGCCAAAATTCAGTTCAGTTTGACTGGAGGTAGAGACAATGCCCTTTGTCACTGTACAGCCCAATCTGTCACCTCAATAGTTTTGTCATTCTAGGAGAACAGAATAAATTCAGGATATAAGGCTAAACTGAGATAAATAGGGAGAAGATGCATGTAGACCAAGGCTTACTATCTGGTGAAAGAATGCTTTAAGTGTGGTTCCGCTAGACATTTTTTCACTGCTCAAGTGACAGGGGCCTAAATGTAACATAGTGTGGATGGGAATGTATTAATATTCAACAGATAATTATGTGCTCAGAAATGATTTTTCTTGGAGAATTTTAGGGGAACTGATGAATAGCCATCCAGTCTGTGCAGTTCACTGAAGTCCTTGGGCTCTTTGGAGCAACCTAATTAATCTGTTTAATTGATCGATCTGATCTATAGTCGACGCACAAGTCTATTAAAACTGTTTTTAATCATCTGGAGTTATGTGAGGCAAATCTGTGACTAAATGCTTTTTGAGGAACTGGAATTTTGATAGCAGGTGACATCCCGTCCACCTGAAATATTGCCTTGCGAGAAAGCGGCAAAGATTAAAAATGACTTTGATTCAATAAGCGATAATATCCATCCATGCTTATGAATTACCCTCTATAATGGCTTCAAATATGATCTTGGAAGCATTACAGGAACACCAGTTCATAAAAGAAGAGGTACTATATATGGCAAGGTGTCCATTTTAAACAGTCTTCTTTTTCTCGTTACATCATATGTAGTTAGGAATTTAATAACTCTCAGCTATGTTGCACGAACATAATCTGCTATTCAAACACAAAGAGGCATCACAGAAAAACAGACTACGTGGACTATGGAGCCTCTACCTTTTGAGAGTATTTCTTTAACACCTTTCAACTTACTTCCGTCACTGGATTTTAATATTGAATTTGGGCTGTGAAGATGTGTAATGGACATGTGTAAACAGATTTTCACATAGATTATGCAAGCACAACGCTGAGGAAAATTTCATCACACCTTGAAGATGTGGGAAGCCTCTGGGAGAAATGTTTGCAAAGACCCACTGAGGTTAAGAGCCACTTACCAACAGAAGAACCTGATGCCACCACACACACATACTGCCATTAAAAATGCTTCTATTTTATCTGTAATCTGTAATGTACTAGAGAGATAAGACAGCTTACACCCTGACACAAGACTACAAAGTGACAGGACAGATCAATTTTGTGCACTGTTGCTCAGCTTTACAATCTTGCCATACCACAAAAAACAATAAATAAGTAAATAAATAAATAAATAAATAAATATTTGGCCTACTGGAATTCTCTAATGATCTCTATTCTCTAAGAGCTGCCACCTCTCTATGGAATTGTATTGTTCTCTGCAACGGAAAGAGCAGGACCACAGTGAGCCCATAGTGGACGGTAGGCAGTTTCATTTCCTTCCTTAGTTCTAGACTGTTCAGCAATTGTTGTTAAACCATTTTTTTCTTTAAGTTACCTTAACTCTCACTTCTTACCTCCAAACCAAGAAACTGGATCAGATTTCTAAAATGATGATGCGCTAGTGATTCAGGAACATTCTCACCTCAGAAATGTCAGACTTATCTCCCATTTAGACAGCAATTCATGCTTGTCATGCTGATTGTCCATCGAAACAAGCCCCTCATCACAAAGCCCACATCAGTTAGGGTAAACAGAGGGAGACTGGTTTTGGTTTACCTTCTTTCTACACTGGTCTAAATGCTTTCATGTCTGTGTATATTCATTACAGTAATGTGTTGGTCTTGGGGTGGCACTGCTCAGGAAGGTCGGGCTGGTGAGAAGTGGCAGGGAGAATATCGATTGTGACTGAGTGACCTTTGCGCTTTATCTCTCTTCCGACATTCGCCTCTGGCCAGGTCACTGTAGATAAACAGCACGGAAGATTTACAATTTGATTCCACCTTGTGTACAAGTTTGTGTTAACTTTGGACACAGGGGTACAAAAAACTGCAGGATGGGGCGGTCCAGGAAATGCAGTGCTACATCATTTTAATTGCAGATTTCCAAACAGTTTTCTCTTGCAATTCAAATGGGACTCTTTTGGAGCGTTTGATAAATTAAAGCTGCTGGGAGCTGCTTAAGGCTTCAGTTTTTTTTCTCCATCATATTCTTTTAGGGAATGACACAGGGACTGCAGATGGGTGGGGAGGAGGGCGGGGAAGGGGCAAGGTCTTAATCCTGGAAAGTTAGTCGGTAAAGATTAATATATCACTCCAGGAAAGCCAGAAGGGAGGCATGCATCGTAGCAAACACTTCTCGATATGTGAGCCCAATTAGTTCTCAATTGTTGGGATGGTGACAGGTCTATTGGACAAGTACTTAGATGCAATTAACAAACCTGGAGGTGTTTTAATGAGCCAAAGCATAAACCATAATGACTTGTTATCCCTAATTCCCTTATGTACTGGTTTATTAATAGGAAAATGTAATTATGCACAACTCAATAAACCTCTCTCTCCTTGACCTTAAGATATGTAGGTGCTTTATTTGACCAAGTACCTGGGGGTCATTTAATATCCCTGTACTGAGCATACCGACCTGCCACTGCTGCTGCTATGACCAGTACAAACTTTGAACTCACAGAATGCTCCTAGTCTAATTGACTTTTCAAGGAGCACTTATCCTTTATGTGTTTAGTATGTCCTGGAGCATGCATTTAGTTATTTGCACCTTCCATGGGAAGCACAGGATTTGCAGCAGTAGCAAATCAAGAATCAGTATGGTCCTTATCAGTTGCACATTAGTTGGTTTAGTTATAGTTAAACCATGAATAGGAGAGAAACAAAAGCGTATTTAAAATGTAAATATGGCACTCTGCACCTCAGCAAGGTATTATTATCATCTATTTAAACTGAAATTACATTACAAACTGACAAAATTGACAAAAGTATTTTAAAAAATTTTTAAATTGTGCAGTTAAATCAACTTTCTTGTCTAAACTTTGTTGCAAGTTTGATTTTGAAAATTACCAAAGTGCACTTGACTGTCAGTTATCTACCACATTTCCAGAGACTGATAAATTCAGGACAGCAATGTGAACTGATCAGGCAAAAAATGCAGATTATTGCTTTTTTTTTATCAAAGCAAGAGCTGGATTCAAAACAATGAAATACGTCCAGAATTAAATTAAACACTGCAAATCAACAGTAACTATAACAATTTCTCTTACACTATACTTCTAAATGTAATTTTCTTTTCTATTAAGAGATATTAACATGACTCTAATCATTTCATTTTCATTCAGTCAGACCTTTGACCAAGAAACACCTCAGCCTTATGGTGAAAAAGGAATTACTGTAATTGAAAAAAAGTTCAAATGAATCTTTTCCCCCATAAAGGCAGCAACGCAGTTAAGCCATCTTATCCCTCTCTGACCTTTCAAGGAGGATCAAAGTCTGTCATTACAGGAAGACTTCTATTTTATCTCACTGTCTCCTGATGTGAGCATGGAATTTTCTGCGAATGTTGTCTTCTTTCTTCTAACATAAGGACCTCTTTTTATGTAAATGTGACTGATTCAAGATGCTAAACAATACAATAAAACATTGTGGAAAAAATGGTTTAATACTGGTCATCATTTATAAACTGCCATAGAAACACACATTGCACATATTTGCTACATATCTAGGAAAGTGCAGAGAACAATTTTTTTTCTTTTTTTTTTTTCTTTTTTTTTTGGATATGCAAAGCTGTAATTCCTTGAGAGGCCGTAACCATACTTTACTCGTAATAAATGTACCACGCATGTAATGTACAGTGAATGTACAGTCTGTGAACTTTACATTCTCTGTCCTCCATGTAAATTTCATGTAATTTCACTAGCACTCTTCCAGAATTAATTTTTCAAGACATGCAGCTAACTAAGTGTTATAGTTAATGTCAGAAGTGAATCTTCATCAAGTCTCATGAGAGGAGGTCATCTTTCCACATCAGATGTGTGTTTAAAGGACTAAATTTGTGACTGAGTCCCAGTGAAATGACTACCAAGCTATAGCCACCAACTGTATGACTATGTCCATGGGATAAAACACCTTGCGCACGTTATGAAATGCCTGCCCGCAGAGCCTGAAAAGTATTTCTGACTGGCCAAGTAAAATTGAGTCACAATAGCTATTAGAAAATGTGTCCCTCAACCTCAACACTAGCCCAAGGTGCTTTGGTGTTATCAGAACTGCGTTAAGGTACTTACAGTCCAATGCCCTCTTTCAAAGACACTGACATATGGGCTCATTGTTTCATTTTTGAGGTGTTAAGCCCTGGCCTTGACTTCTTCATGGGTCAATTTCAATTAACCCCCATGGTAACAATCACCTTGGATTTGGGCAAAAACCTGTAGTTCAGGACAAAACACCAATTTCAGGGTCTTAAGCGCAAGGCTTTGGGCAGATAGAGCTCTGCAACACGCTAAAAAAGGATTTAAGACATAGAATTCAAAACAGCTGATGGACTTTACCATGGATACAGTATACAGAGGCAATAGCCCTTTTGAAACAGCATTCAGTGTCATTTCTATAGCACTATGAAACATTCTTCTCTAGCACAGTCTTAGTCACCAAGCAAATTGTTTTAATACATCCATCAGAGACCTGTGTTTCATTGATGTGTTTTGTGGTTTAATAAAAGCTCTTAAGCTCTTTACAGCGAGATGTCAGAGACTTACATTTGCAGTTGCAGTTCCCAGGGGGGCTATGAGATGGTGAACCTAACAGCAAGTTTGAGGGTAGTGCTTAGAGAATGCACAAGTTGCTAAAAGATTGCTAAAAGCAGCAAAGTGCTTTCACTAATAGAACCTAAGTAGGCAATCATCGAGTGACTGTTTGCGTTTATATCATTTGACCCTGGCAGTTGAACCGTGAAAGCCAACAAATTGTGACACTATGAGAAAAACGATGAATGTTCCTTTTGGTTAGCTTTTTAATAATCATTTTCTTAAAATGATTTAATTAAAATGGTTACAATAATTTAACATTGTTCAGACATAATGCAGCTGTGAAGAAATGAGTCATGGAAAAGCATGTAGTGATATTAAATCCAATGTATAGCACATGTGTACTTAATTACTAAAAGGAAATGTGTAATATTTTTAATATTTCATTTTGAAATTACCAGATCAACTAACACATTTCCGTTAATCCTACATACCCACTGATTTGATAGTGTTTTAAAGCCATAAGAACTGTCCTCCAAGGTGCTTAAACTGCCGAGCTCCTGCCACAGGCTTGACAGACCTCAGCAGGGCCAGTTTTGTTAGCCTTAAACAAATGTTTAGGTGGCTGAGTTGTGAAAGGTCAGCTGGCAGTGAAACAGAGAGTCCCAGCACTATGGGTTGATTGCTTTGTGACTGGGCATTATGTGACTTAAGAGATAGCCAGCAGGGCTGCCCCAGAAAACAAACAGGACTCAATTTTGCCTGCCCTCTGGAAGTGTTTGAACTGGCTCCCAGATGGCTCATGCTGACAAACTCACTGCCAACAAACAACTCTTCTAATACTTTGAACAGTAAAAGGTTGGTTTCTTGATATATGGTATGATTTGAATTTTTGATCCATTTCATTTGGGAGACCATGTCGGCACCATGCTATGTAGCATGCATCTTACGTTTTTTTTTCTCCTTTCATGGATAGATCATGCCAGTAGAAGCCAAAAAGTGCTTGGTAAAAATACATAGTGTGCATGCTATCTAAAAAGGAAAGAAAAGAAAAAAGCTGACACAGGCTAATATCTGACAAACTAATATCTCCTCATATGTTTATTGTGTGTGTGTGTGTGTGTGTGTGTGATAATTTGAAATACTGTTTGGTGCACTTATCCAAGCAAAAAAGGCCAGGAAAAAAAGCATACAATTCAGCAAACTGCACTTCTTCCATACAGACTGATTATCTCACACACATATGCTCCCAGAAAATGCAATATATATTGCAACACAACCATCTCTTACTCTGGATACTGGCACTACAATGATATCAATGCCGTGGGTGAGAACTAAAAAATCCAACTGCTACCTCGGGTTTTCACTCTCGATACAAAGACACACACAGACACACAGATACACACGCGCTCGCACACACACACACACACAGAGAGAGAGAGAGAGAGAGAGAGAGAGAGAGAGAACACAGTCACACATGTATTATTCTGTCTACCTTTGCCCCAGCTCTCCCCTCACTATCCAAACCTGAGCAGACTGAGTGAGTGTTAACATTCAGTGCTCACTAATTTCTGCAGAGCTGCAACAGTTGAGCGTGTTCCTCGCAGATGACTGCTTAATTAAAAATGTCAAACACAGGTCTGTGCATTGTGGGTGGCTAAGGTGTTAAAACCGCAAAATAAAAATGTGCTGTGATGGTTGATATTCTGTGATTTATTTAACAACCTCTGCATACACAGACAACACTTGCGTGTATTACCATGGTACTTCAACGTAGGTTTTTGATTGCTTTAACAAGCAGAAATGTTCAAGTAAAAGTTTATGAAAAGTTTTGAAAACCAGTGAGGGGCTTGCTTGTTTCTCTAGATAAAATGAGTTCCTTACATTTTTTGATGGACATCTATTTGATGTGCTATGAAAAATGTAACCTCTAGTTGTGAATAACCCACAATAAAAGTTTCACCTCTTTTTTTTTCCGCTGTAAATTCTTGATGGCCTGTTTTCACTATGTTTGCACAACGACATGCCATTCATTCCAGTTCACAACATTCCAGACTCAGTGTTGTGAATTACATACATAACAAAACATACACAAATTTCACTTACGAAAAATCCTCAACCTGCTGCAATTTTGGCTGAAATATGTAGTTTTTAGAATAAAGTATTTAACATAGAGATCGAGCAAAAAATTGCTGGAGAAGAGCAAAAGATTCGGCAAGGGCAAAAATTCTATACAGATCCCCATAATTATTTTTAGTTTCAGACAAAAAGATTTTAGCATTTGTTTTATCTCAGTTTTTAAGAGCCCTTGACCTGCCATAATTGTGTATGTTTATGTATATGCATTCTTTGATCATTCTTTGATGTGAACATTAATTATAAGTTCATAAATTATGTGTTTGTACTTACACAAATGATATAGATTGATATCATATTATACATCATATAAAATGATATAATCTCACATGTATTTAAAATGCAATCAGACTAATTTTCTCCGACCTCCACTGATTATTCTAATGCCCATTTAGAAGTTTGACTTCTGTTTTATGTGATCAAATGTATGCTAACGTGTTTCTAGTTTACATTTTCATTGTAGAGCTCCTTCCAATCTTTCTAGTTCTTCTAATTCATTCTTGAAAAACCTCGAATGAGTGAACCACTCGAGGAGACCAGTAAAAAAATCATGTTTAGTGTAAAACCTTGGTGTCCCTGAGTGCTATGTGCAGCAATCACTGTGCCACAAATGATTGCATGACTAAGTCAATATACTCCATAACACACCCAAGGTGCACATGGAAGCATACACTCACAAACGCATATTCACAGAATACATGCACATCCTGCAAATGCTTGGTGGGGCCGTGAGCATTCAGCTGAGTAGAGTGTGAAGTGTGAGGATTTGAAATGTAGCGGCATGTAACTGAGCCAGAGGAGGAGGAGGGATCCGTGGATTGTTTTTTTTTTCACCCTTTTTATTTTCTCCCTCTACCACCTTCTGCATGTACCATGGTTTTCTAGTTGGCTTGTTCAATAGATACATAATGAAATCTGTAAATCTGTCCTCACCAGTGAGAGAGAGAGAGACAGACATAGACACAGGGACAGAGGGGGGGAGAGAGAGAGAGAGAGAGAGAGAGAGAGAGAGAGAGAGAGAGAGAGAGAGAGAGAGAGAGAGAGTGACAGAGCAAAAAGGAAGAAATCGAACACAGAGAATATCAGAAAGGGAGAAAGAGAGAGAGAGTGAGGTGAGTCTGACACTCAATGAAGCCACAGTGCTGTCACGCTGTCGCACAGCTCAGAGTTGTGAGTTTAGTTCAGCCACTCATGGTTGCTCACCCTCAGTGCAGAAAATACATCAAATTTATGCAGCTTTCACCTGTGTTTCCCAGGACAATATCCACAAAATTTCAACACAAAACAAAACTGTCTGTGTCAACATCATATCACAAGTGTTGTGTCATTTTATACATGATACAAACCAAAAAGTTTTGTACCAGTTCTGTGTTACAACATAGTATAACAACATTCTACACTAATTTGTTCTTTCTGAAAGTGCTTTTTTGCCTACAAAAGCCATATGAATGTTACATTATGAAAATCTGCTCTACTAATTAGTCAATAGCGTCAACAGTCAATCAACATTTGGCTTCAGTTCACTTTAATTGATGTTCAAGATATGCTTTAGGAAATGTGATTCTGAATATTTCAATGTGTTAGTGAATGTTGGTTTTATATTTCACCATTTGGTAACTTTTGGCAGAGATCTGACACTTTTGGGAATCGGTCTGGTGGTTTAGAGAAGGAAGGCATCGTGATCAGTGGGAAAATAATGCATTTTACTGGTTCATGTATGTCCTCAGAGTTGGGAAGGTTATGGTCTTCACTGTGTCACCATAGTGTAATCTCACATAGGGAGACATATGCAGGAAATCTGCTTTCAGTTGTCTACATACTAAAGGGACATTTAAAGAGATTTAAAAGATGATATAATTTCTTAATATGTATGTTGATTTTGCAGTTGCGCTGAGATTGCAGGTAAGCTTAGATCATGACACTGTATGGGTTATTTGTGGTCATGGACAACCTATTCCCCAACCCCCACCTCCCACCTCCCACCTCATTTTACAGGTCTGCACAAGAGGCTAAACAAATTGAGATACTACTCAAATCAAGCCTTCTTCTCCCCTACTGGCTATTCTATTCTATTCCAACTGGCCTCTGCTTGAGACTGCATTTAGAAACGCCCAAAACCTTGGGCACTTGACTCCTTTGCATTTGAGTACCTTTGCATTGAGACTGCTGCTGTTCAAAGCTGCCTGTAATTAAGACTCAGCTGAAGATTCTCCTTAAGTACTATTTAAGACTGCTTCTGTAGGACAATACCTTTCTATAAGACAGCTCCATGTAAGTGGTTGTTAGAGCTTGTGGATGTGTGGTTGGGGGGGAGCCTGGTGAGAGGATTGGCAGATGCGGCTCCAACAGGGCAATGGCACCCAAAACTCTGCGTGTGTGTGTGTGTGTGTGTGTGTGTGTGTGTCTGCGTGTGTGTGTGTGTGTGTGTGTGTGGCAGCTGACACACTGAGTGTGTGAGTGAGCAGAGAAGCAGCTGCTGTGCTCAGGTACATTAAAATGCAATTAAACGGGCATCATTAGAGCGGCTGTCTTATGGGGGCAGCTCCCTCACCGGGGCCTCACCTCTCCACGCACTCAAGACGAGCCACTTCGTCAAGAAAAATGCCTCTCTCAACAGGCCCATATAACTAACAGATGAATGTTGAGAGAAAGAGAGAGAGAGAGAGAGAGAGAGAGAGAGAGAGAGAGAGAGAGAATGAAGAACAGCCACTCGTTTCGTGAACATAAGTGAAAGCTGGTTCATTATGAATTACGGCTCACGGTATGACTTTTGAAAAATAACCTTTCCAATAACTTAACATTTAAAAATATAATATTTATATAATATTATTATATACTGGAATTAATATAGTTACCTAATTACTTGTTTGTCATTTTGTGATTGAACTTATTGTGACACATTCTTTCATTTACAATAAAATAAATTAAAATAAAACAAAATACTTACGAAGCTGAAATAAATACATTTGTCCACACAATTAAATTAAATACAGTGGTCCAGTGAGCGTAACTGCCATATATCCATTAATAGAACTTCATACAAATCTTTTTTTCAGCTTCAAAGGGTTCGTTTTTATATAACATCTGCCTTGCCCCCAAGTGGCGCACCCGTTTAAGGCACTGTCTTGGATCTCAGCTGTGCCACAGTTGCCGACTGCGGCTGGGGATCTAGGAGAACGTGCGTTCCCTCGGGATGGGTGTGTGGGTGTGCCAGTGTTCCATTCCCTCTCACTGTTTGTAGTGACTCTTTTGGTAACGCACCCATGTAGTTGTGGCTATCGCCATACAGATAGTGTTCTTCTCCAGGAGCGTTTTGTGGTTTGGCAGTGATAAACAGCACACAGTATGAAAAAAAATGCGTGATTGGCCTCATACGTGTCGGCAGAAGCACATGCTAGCCTGACATCCCTAGACTGAAGTGCCTGCTATATGAGATGCAGAATAAAAAATTAGTCATATCCAATTCTGGGTTAACAGTGCCAAACTGAGAAACAAAACCTTTATAACCAATTAAACAAACAAATATATAAATAAACAAATAAACATTGTCATCATCAGAAAGAAGTAGACATTAACATTGCATTTTTAGTACCCCTACGTTTCACTGATGTGTTGTAGAACCGATGCATCTAACTGAAATTTTGCTTCCAGATTTTGACGAAAATGAATACATCACATTAATGTTTACATATAACTGTCATACTGCCATCATGCCAAGAATAAAAATACAACACAGATAAGTACTGTAACTCATATGTAGATGTAACATTGAACAGAACTACACACATTGCCCCTCAGTCCTGATGCAGAGGTAAAGCCGACTGGATGTTCTTGATGCTTTGAAATGCATAACCATAACCATTCAGCCTAACCATTACTTGTCACCAGATTATGATCCTTAAATGACGGCATGTGCGCTCTGAATTTGTATAACATCACTAGGGTATCTGCAAAGAAATGAATCCATCCTCAAAAACAGAAAAAAGATGATCTGAAAATGGTCTCCATCCTGACAGCTAACAGGGCCTTCTAGACTTCCTTTCATTCTCTCTACCCTTGGGTGACTCCCCCATGTCCTAATAGACTCTTTCACTTAAAATGAAACATGATAAAAATTCATTAGGCATTTAATGAAGCAGAACAGACAAAGTCCTGTCGGAGAGTTTGAGCTGTCAATGTCGATGCTGCCTAGTAATGTGTTAGCCAGGAGTGAGAGGTTACCTACTGATAAAGACAGACCTCAAAATGTGCATGATACTCTGTCACATATGGATAAGATAGAGAAGAAAACTGTCCATGGTATTATCAATAGCTGCAGGCAACATAGTCAATAGCACAATATGCTATCATTTTATGAGTGCACCCAGAGGCTTGGCCCATTCTGACCTGAAGGTAATTAGGTGTAACGTCTAATGCATTTCACAAAGGTGAGTGTTTAATCCTGTGTCACAGTTAATGATGTCCGATGAGGATCAGGGTTTTTTTTTTTTTTTCCTTTTCTGTATGATCTCATTCTAACAAATATAGGCTTTCCAAAAGTAATAACTACCATAGATAAGCCATATCGATATTTTGTCAAGGTTAGATGTAAGAACAAATGTTTGAGCGACTACACCAATGGCCTGTTATTGAGGTAGGTGACTACAAGTGCATCTGTGAGTTTAATTTCATATGTTAAAAATTTGACATATTTAATTCTAGTCATCAGAAGTTAGGCAAGGAGAATGAATAATGTTGAATCTGCATTTCTGTACTGGGTTCCCTCAAAGAGCTTTTGATAACCTCCATACACCTCAACTGAGAGGAACAAAAATACTCTCAGTGAAAACGCAGTTTCTCATTACAAATGGTATAGACTGCAACAACCCTTGCTCAAATCCCTTAAGCCATCCACAAGCAATATCTGATGTGATATGATTTCTAAAACCAGAAAGTGGGGAGGGAGAGAGAAAAAGAGAGAGAGAAAGAGAGGGGGGGGGGCAATAGAATGAGAATTTATTTTTTTGGCACATTACACTGCTGTTATTTGGAGGGTATTAACCTTATATGTGTTTCTAAAACTGGGATCAGTAAAGTCCCGGCTATAAAGATAAGGCTCAAAAACAAATGTTGAGTACTCTGATTTTAGTTCACTCTGCTCTCACTAAAGACATGTCAAGCATACATCCATGACTTGTGGGCAACTGGTCTAAAATGGTCTTAAACTTGAAGACATTGCTGTTCCCCGCCCGCAAATATCAACTTTTTTAAGTGAGATTCAGCACGAGATCCCTCCCACAGACAGGCTGGCAAACTCTAGGCATCCTATGTGGTACCTGAAGGATTAATTAGCAATTAGGCATGTGGTATTGAACATCTCTTTGGCTGGCTCTCCCTCTGCACATGTACAAACTGCTGGGCTTGGCAGCACATAGTCACAGATGTGCCATGGACTCGGTTCTCTAAATAAGACCAATTTTCTCTCCGCCTTTCATTTTTTTTGCCCTATTTTTCTTTTCTTTTTTAATCCAGACGAAGTGCATTTCTCTGGTGGACCTTGTTGTTTTTTAAGTGCTTGTACTTCAAATACGCATTAGCATTGTTTATTAAGATGGTTAGGGGAAATTGCTGAGGGGATTAGGATGTCCCAAGATAAACTCACTCTCTCTATCAGTGCCTCCATCAAGAGTGCATCTTCTGGCATGGTACAGAGGAGAACAAGCTCTTTGTCTTGCTCATAATACCCACCTCCCCGCCATCCCTTCCTAAAATGCATCGAGAAACAGGAGAGCCAAGAAAGCAGCAAAACAAAAACCTGAATTATCTTCCTGTTAGTTCAACTGGAAGACAAATTATTTCCTATTGGTTAAACACGTCCCGAGGAATCAGACAGGAGCACATGCGCCCATAACGCTTGCCTTGCTAACAATGTTGACCTGTAAAATAGTTTTGGGTGTTATCCTAGCCACTCAACTGCTGCGGCAAGATGAGTATTCATGTAACATCTATGTATTGGTCTAAGAATGCTTGATTGACTATAGCTTACAAGCTGTCCTCTTAAACCATTCTGCTGTCTCCTTGTCTTCCTCTGAACCCCTGCCTGGAGCATATGAGTCACTGATACAATGTAATCAGCTGTTGCAGGCACCATGTGGTTTCTATGGGAACTGTAAAGACAGGCACATTATATCACGACAATCAGACATTCGAGAAACAGTGGGGGAGGAGTTAGTGCTTCACATGTTACGATGGTTTCTTTAAAAATACCATTACATACCAAAGATCACAGATGATACACTAAACTGTTCTTTTTCCTGACTGTATGAACACCTTTGTAGTTAAACAGCTCACTGGAGACACTTGTGGTCCTCATGCATGTCTTGTGAGTCACCCATGTCATGTAAGCACTATGCATGACAGGTTATTGTTGAGTGTGGCATGTGAGGGAATTGCACAAGGGCAATCAGCTAGACATTACTACTCATCAGGCATAGAAACGCAGTCTACAGATGTCTGTAATCACTCCACGTTTGGAGATGGATCATGGACTCGGTACACGAGGCCAGGAAAAATAAATGAGAAATGAGTCCAAAATCCATAATTTTCCTTTTTTCTCCTTCAGCACCTTTTGTGTGCACAAGTCAACAATGAAATTAACAGATCGCACACTTGAAAAAAGAAAGCGGAGGCTATTTTTTTGAGGTGCACGAGAATTCACACATTCTTATTCTGTCTCACACTTTTCACACACATTAAGATTGAATTGATGGACTTGCATCAGGAACTTTGTAGGCCACCCTCATTTCACTACTCCTAACTAGTTAGGTGTGTATACCCCTACACATGTCCTAAATGTGGGAGAGAGTTCTCACAGGTGTATGATTGCTAGTTTTGGATCACTGTTTGTAAAGCATTAAACTCAGTGTAAAGGTTTTCCTTGATATAGAGAGTGTAAACATATATAGGCATTTTCTGTCCCTGGACAAGAGTCTAAATGCTTCTTCGTCATGTGGGATTAAATGTTTGAATGGATCTTGCCTGGGGAAAGCTTGCTGGACCAAAGGGAGAGTCAGTGAGCCTCATCCCTCCAGAGACTCACAGAGCCAACTTGCTGCCACAAGAGTCTGCAAAGCCTGAAGTTGCGATCAAAACTCACCACTCCTGATCAGTCCCAACAGCTTCCTGTCAGAAAACAAATACTACTTGCTATTTAAGTAGTCACTGTTGATTCCATAAAAGAGAAGAAAGTAGCTAGCAAGTTGCCACTTCTTGAGGAGCTGTGGGAAATGCAGCTTGGCAAACAACATCAAGTGAGAACTTTCCCTCCCACACACACACACACACACACACACACACACACACAAACACACTGAAAAGCCAGACCAGCCAAAACATGAACCTTTTATCCAACTACAATTTGTTTTCATGGACTTCTTATTTAAAAATATCATATGCTTTATTTCCCATTCATTTTTATTTAGCATTTTAGTCCATTCATTTTTAGTCCATTCAAAGTCTGCCAAGTAACAATATAAACTTTGTATCATGTATTACATGTGTTTGACCAGAATATGCAGAGTCTACGGGCAGAGAGAAATGCTGTTTTCAGGTTGTGGGTCTATAACCCTTTTACTCCACTCAAAATATTGGAGATACTAATGAACCTTCCATCTTCAGATGATGTTTTGTTGAATTTACCTCATGCCTTTGCCAATATACAAAGATAAGTTAATTAGATAAATACTCATTACAAATGACAGTCTTATAGATTTTTTTTCACCTCTGCAGGCTTTGAAACTCCCAGAGCAGTAAAGAAATATTGTCCTCACAACTTCAAGACTTCTAAATTCTATATGTGATCCATCATGCACACACACGTCCACACACACAGGTCAAGGTAGAGTATACCTGGTGTCTGTATATCCAGCAATAGATTTACGGATGCACTTAAGCATCTAATTATCAAATCCCTTTGGATTTTAAGGCTTTAAAGGACATACTTGTTTAAACAATTCAAGAGCCGAATTATACCTTGTATTTGTGAAAGCTAATTTGCTTTTAAGTAACTATAAGTGCCTCATGGGAGACAACTGTCCTTACTTACAATATAGGCTAGTCAGTACCAATTAATATAGATTGTTTTCAGGGGGAAAAACAGAAAAGGTATCCGGTTTTCTCTTTATTAGCTCTTTTATGATCTGAAGTCAACTATGCTGCTATAAATTAAGAGAGACTTTGATAAGGGTGTAATAGTAAGCAGAAAATCCCTTTCCCATCCATTTGTTCAGCGTGCATTTTAACACAAGAAGATATGCCCCAGTTAACAAAACCCTCAAGTAAGAAAGGCAGAGAGGAGAAAAGAAATACTACATCAATTTACAGAAAAAAAATGCAGTCTGGAGGAGAAAAATCTGCCCCTGACCCATGCAAAAGGACTTTTTCTATAGATGCTCCTAACCACCTGTGCTTTCAATGCCTTCCTAATATTTAGGTCATTTGTTCCTGCTTGCAAGCCACTGTAAATATGTTCTCTCTCCTCTGCAACACAATATAACGCGATTTAGGACTGCTGCTCTCAGACTTTGCTTTGATCTGCTCTATTTGACATTCAGAATACCAAACACTGTCCGACACATTTTAAAATCATAAACCCTTCACAATAGAATTGTTCTCTCTGAACATTTGCAAGACTAGTCGAATCGTTATTGTTATTTCACTAACACAAGCACTTTTTTCAGATGGCCATCAATTAGTTCAGTAACTCCTACATACACACATACTTAGAGGAATGTGGAGTACTAAAATATATATATATATATATGTGTGTGTGTGTGTGTGTGTGTGTATATATATATATATATATACACACATACATAGCCCTCTAGGACTAAAACTTCACCAGGTAAAATAAATGAATCTTTTATAATTATCAAACGTGAGTTCATGGGTAAGTTTATGGCTGTTTAGTACAGGTAATTACCCCAAATAATGGACACAACAAAAAAAGTGTCTTCAGTGGACTCTAAGATGACTTTTAAGACAGTGGACTTTTAAGACAGATGCAACACCATTATTGCACAAGAAATTCCATCATTTAGTGTTTCATCAGTAGCATGTTCAGTTCAGGCTGAGATCGTGGGATGAATAATGAGTGTTTTTTTTCCACCAATCAGTAGGCCACTACCTGTATCTTTTACCACTTTAATCACAAATGTTCATTTTTTTAAGCATATTGAGGGATTTAAGGACTGCAGTCCAGCCAGAATATTCCTCTCAGTGGGGTTATCAATTGATTGTCCTCAGTTGGTTTACTCATATATACCTTGAAAATCTCTCTTCCTTAAAACTGCATGCCAACATTACCTTAGCAAGCACTCCTTGTAAACATCAACAAATTGAAAGATTTCTACCACTGAAACACCTGCAAAACATGCCCCCATGGATATCCCTTCCTTTTAAGTTATTGCAATTACTTCTTCTGACCATAGTTACAATGGGAGACATAGTAACAATGGGAGACTAGGCATGTCAAGCACTGCGGTGAGCATAATGTTAATTGTTTAATTAATGGATGAATCCCATCACTGTGGTAGCACCTTCTTTCAATGTACTACATATCTTTCATTTCCTCAAGTGTTCCTATTATTTTAGCAGGGTTGTTTAGCATACCACGTGATGTGTATTGACATTTCTGAAAAGGCAAAGCCACAGACAATCACCTTGACCTTTTTTGTTTTTCTCCATGACCACTCTTTTCATCTTTTTGTTAAAGGCTTTTACAGTCGAATGCTGTGACACATTTCACTGGGTTACCCTGCTAACTCTGCTCTCCACGTTTCCCAGTGGAGCACCCTGTCAGAGAGCACTTATCATCATTCTCTCCCAGGTCAACAGCTCCATGTCTACATCAGAAATGTTCACCTTATACTGCCTCTATTGTCCCAGAGCACAGTTCACCCCCATGCCCCACCTTCAGAAGGCTGCCAGTCAAAACAGAACCAGATTTCTGTTTCTAAAGCATTTGACACAGAATGAGCCTGGGCAAGTGTGATGTTTGAACCAGCACTAAAGTGTTGCCTCTTTTTACTGTGGTTATGCCAGAGCATGGGATGATACCAGAGAGACTTTTCAAGAGAATCTAAACCGGGTCATGATTTTACAGAGCAATAGATTTGATCACTCTGTAAAACTTCCACCGATTCATTGTGACATATTATGTAAATATTGGTCAGATTCTCAAACATTTGGAATTGTATGACACAAAAAGTATGTTACTGTAATAATGTCTTCTGCAGCAAAGCTTGTCTGGATTATCAGCTTTGACTGGTCCACAGGCTTGGCTATGTGTCAGGTGTGTGTGAGAGTTTTTGCACTTAGCTTTTGACCAGGTCACTGAATCAGATGGATTCAGTCTCCATCTGAATCATTTATTGGGGATACAATTACATTACAATCATCTGACAAACAAAATACTCCAGGAGTGCCTCTAATTCAAGGACTTCATTAACCTTTACCTGTTCTCCTTTGAGAAAGAATCAGTGACGCACATTTATTCAAAAAGCGATTTGTATGCAGGTGTGCATCTGAGGTGATCTTTATTTTGACGACCTTTCTTTTTAAGTGTTGGAAATTTCCAAGATGCTTCCTCTAAAGCTTTTGAACTGTATGTTTAAATTAAGAGAGTGGCGTGAGCTGTGCATCACAAGTACCACCTATGGTCATACAAAATACAGACAGGGATAAAGTACAGAGGAACATGGGGATAAAATATCAGCTGGCATAAGTATACTAATCATCACTAGCCCAAACATCCTAACACACTGGTAAAAAATATACACATTGATAAATAGCACAGCACCTCTTAATTCATGGCTAATTGACTTGAATTAAGCACTTCAGAAATTGTCCCTTATTTTGAAGCTTGACCTAACCCAAATTCAGAGGAAAGGAGGCCAGATGTAGAGGCAGTGGAATTGTATAGTCTATCGCTTTGTGCACTCAGCCTCGGCCAAATTACATGGCAGAGGACGCACTAAGATGAGTGCATAGCTTAATTACATGGTAGCTGACAGTTCAGCTCTATTCAGCCAGCTACATTCTGCAACTGTCTCTTTGGTGGTTAATTTAGGATTCTAGAATCCAGGAGGGGAAGTGGTACAAATTAGAGAGCGCAACTGTACTTTCACAATAAGCTGCACACTTTATTCGAATGGCGTTCAGTCTTCTCTAAAAGCCATCGAGAGTTAGGAACGGTTGAGGTACTTTTCTTAAGGCTACAGTAGATTAGTATTCATAACAGTTTGTGGCACTGTGTCATTGATAAAACTGAAGTTGACACTTTACACAATCTGTAACTTAAATGTTAGATGAGCTGGCTGAGAATCTATTGTTCCGGCTGTACGTGGAATACATGAAGTAGCTGTTTACTTTTGGGATCCTTTTTCAGTGTTCACCACTATATTGTTTGATAGTGGTGTCAAATTTATTGAGCAATTACTTTGGCAAACCTGACCTTGAGGCCAGAAAACGGAGAAGTTTTGTTGTTATTACAAGGAGGGAAAAAAAGAAAAAACAAAGAGGAACAGTTTGCTGCCAAATGCTTTGTCATCACTTCTGACAGCTTGTCCTTCTGGATTCAAGTCCAGTTGGAAAATCATTGTTGATGTCTCAATATCTCTCCCTACAGCCCTTAAAGAGTGGCTGCATATGGGTTTATATATATTCATAGCACTGTTCCCGAGGGCCACTTTTTGACAGGAGAGCCTTTTACATGTTATCTGTGAGTGTTGCAAACGGTCCACTGAATCCTCATTGATGTTCAAAGGTCTTAAAACATTACAGAATGATCACAGTTTCAAAGTGTGCTCGGATACCCCTAACCCCTACCCCTTCTCTATACACTCTCTCATGCTCAGGAAAATAAATGTAAAAACAGAGTGTGAGTAGTGTTTAAGTCTTGTATGAATGAAGTATGATGTTAAGATGTTAATTTGTTTTGCGAGCTTATTTGCAGACCTCTGGTCTAACCGGGTTATTTATTAATGCTGTGTCTTAGAACACACATGTATAGCACAAAGCCTAAGACAAAACTAGCGCTAACTACACAAGTCAATTAAATATATAATTAATGTTGGTTTGATATAATTCAGGCTGTCTTGCATAATAAATAAAAACTGAACTGGATTTTTTTTTTTTTTTTTAAAGAAAATTATTCGAGCACATTGAGAGAACAAGCAGCAATATCCAAAAGAGAGTCTGTTGATTAAGAGAAAGGGGTGAGAAGTGATGAATCCTCCAGGGTAGAGAAGGCTTACCCTGCCCGTATGCACCAGTGCACAGAAAAGAAATTTTATGAGTAAAGTTATTCAGATTCTTTACAGTTGCACCTTTTAGCATTAATTGAAAATGCTAAAATAAGCCCATATCTCAAGGGAGCTGTAGACAGGTCGTAGGGAAGGGGAATGATGTTAAGACTGATGAATGTCTGAATGCATCAGTAATAGGTTCATTATATACTGCAACTGGAAAACTGGGTGATCTGTGAAAGCCACAAAGTATTGTATGTCAGTCTGAAAAAAATACTAAAACTGTTGACCTTTTCCAACACAGCTACGTAACATGACAGGTAGCAACACGTAAGTTGTAAGTACCTGTGAGTTTATGATGTGAGTAATGTACAAGGGTGGCTTCGCTCCATTTGCTGAAATTAAAACCCAGCCAACTGGTGAAAGAAAAGGAGGCTGATTCATCAAGATTGCAAGTAATTGCAGTGTAAAGTGTAAATGTGATAACTGTCAAGAAAATGGTGGTGGTGGTGGTGGTGTGTGGGTGTGTGTGTGTGTGGGGGGGGGGGGGGGGGGGGGGGGGGGGGGCTTTTATTCATTACTAATTACATTATTAAATGAATGATGTCAAAGGGTGGGGGTCCCCTCATTGAACTGTCACATGGTGAATTGCCAAGCAAGGCCTGGTTCTTGAAGTGGGATATTAAGACAGCAATTAATCGACATCCACATATAGCAACATCCCCAGGGAAGGGCTGTCCAAACATATTAGTGTCAGTTCTGAGAGTTCGGCTATCCCCCATTCTGAATAGCTGTCATGCTGCAGCTGTCATCCGCTGTTCGCACTCCATGTTGCAGCAAGAGTTAATAACACACCATAGGAACAAGTGCTATATGCAAGAGGCTCTTTCAGTATATATGAAAAAATCTAATGAAGCTGCCATTGGGGTGTGGTGCCATTTAGGGCCATAACAACAATATTCACTCCTCCTTTGGAAGACTTTCCTTGCAAGAGCACGGGGATTCCAGTGGTGTCAAATGTTATCAATATTTCAAACCAGTAACAAAGAAAGGCTGATGAATCTTTAATGCAACCTTGGACAGTATCAAAGTCAGCAGCAGGGGCTTTGCCTAGATCTATGTTATGTATGTTTTGGAATGCTGCTCCAAAGATGCAAACACTGAAAACAGTGCATTGATTTACTGTTCTGGAAGTCAATGACGTTCCAAGTCATCAACAGTCTTTTATAGTTTATGAATGCGGAATTAAAAGCTTACAAAAACAGGCAGCAGTACACACTGCACTGGTCCAGAGTGACATATAACAAAAACATCACATACTACCAGTTATACTATAATAAAAGCAGCATAATTTTAAAAATAAATATTAAAATAAAAAATATGATGACTCATTTAGTCAGTAGCTTTTACTACATCTGTGATATCATGCAACCCCAACAATACATCCCACCATTGTATCTTAAAAATATGAAAAATAGGCTGATGTTGTTATTAATATTGACCAAGACATTTTGCAAAAGTTCAATTTTTTTAATCTCAATACACTGTATTGAAATGCATATCACAGTAACCATCTTCTCAGCTGCACCCTCTCAGCTGCATCTCTGGAATATAGCTATAGCTGCATTCAATCTCAATTTTCCAAAAGTAGAATCTCAGAGAGCATTTTTGTCATGGTCACTGGTTTTCTGCTCTGCTGAATGCAATATTCGTGCATATTACTACAAATACTTCAGTAAGAAAGTTTTTTCAACTATTTACATGTGTAGTACTCAAGCTCAGTCTGGTAACTGTTGTGTTGAGACATGTTAAATAACTTTTTTTTCTTTTTAATTAAAACTAAACAGCGCTTAAGTGGGGTGTGCTGGTCATAAACAACTAGATAGTGCTGGAGTAATGGTTTTGGTGGAGAAGATATTAATGTGATGCAAAGCGCAGATTATCAACAACTATGCACAGTACTTATTACCAAGTAGGTACACAATTACTCCACAGGAGCAAGAGCACAGTACCACTTTCAGATTGCTAACATTTCTACAATGCTTTTAAAATGCATTGAATACTCCCACCATTATCCTCTGTGAAAGAAGATATATTGCAATGTTTGCAATGTTTGACTCACAGGACGAGGCTGCATAATTAAAAGTAGATTCCTGCCGACATGTTCATTAGTGCAAGGTTTTGCTCTCTCCAGGATCGAAAGGGAGAGAAGACACTTCCTCTGACTCCAGGAAAAAGTGAAAGGCCTGCTGGAAAGCCAGTGAAGCACTTTGACAAAGTCAGCAGACTGAGGTAGTGAGACTCCTTTGAAGATCTTCTTTTTTTCTTTTTCTTTCTTTCTTTTTTTTTTTTAATTTCCTCTTTTCCTTTTATCTGACTTGCATATTGGCAGGCACATGAACTGGCACTCTGAAGCTGATTACTAAAGACTAGTTCAGTACATTTTTTTTCTTTTCTTTTCTTTTTTTATTAAACTGAGAGAGGCATTGTTTGGGATCCATTTCATAGCGGTTTGCAAATCCAGACAGCTTTACTGACGTATGGGGCGCTTAGACACAAGGAGGGAATGAGTGAAGTACGGTGTGGTGGGTGCTTCTCACATGCTAAGCCACTGTGCCAGTTGAGAAAACAGTAACCTTTCTATGCCCACTGTGGTACTGCTCAGTGAGAGATCTAAAGGAATTGCCTGAAAAAAGCCTGGTTATTTGCCCACAAGAGCTGGCAAACTGAAGAAGATATCTCCTAGAGAGATAGAGAGAGTTCACAACAAAGCTGAGCTTCAGAACGCCTATGTATAAATCACTACGTTTGGATTCCTTGCATCATATAAAACACATGAACTTTAAATGTCCCCAAGACAAGGTATAGTTTCCTTCTAAGTTCTTTTTTCTGTCCCATTTTCAAACCCCTAAGTATATCTGTGTAGAAGTTCGGCTTCAAAGACGTCGTTGTCAGCTTGAAAGCCTTCAGGAGTTAATTTTCACTAAACTTTGGCCTTCTCTTTTTTGCTTTGCATGAAAAAAAACATATCCATGTTACAATACAGAAACTGTAGTACATGAAGTGATATGCCAAGTGATTACCATAAATTTAAAAACACCATGTTATACATTGTACTGCCTACCATAATATGTCCATTCATTGATGCAAGAGTCCATTGGAAAACACTGTGTATTTTCTTTTTTTAATCTAAAAGCTCATGTGACTCTTTCCAAAGTGTCTGTTTTGCATTTATAATTTCTAAGAACATAAGAAGAAGAATCCACTGTATTCATGGAAGCCCTGAGAAGTTCTGCTCTAGAGAGCTGGAGAAGTCAAACCGCAACACAGAGATCGATAAGAGTCAAGAGAACTGCATTATCTGCTCATTTCACGACCTGGCATCAACTGAGACAGAACAAGTTCCTTATAAGACCCAGTGCCCCACTGCAGGTCAAGCATATTAAAGTAACCATAAATGTATGCATCCATGACAAGATTTTATGGTTGTTGTTAAAATCTTGACAGATTGTTTGAATAAGTCTGGACTTTTGCCTCAGTCTGCTTAACTTGTTAATCTTGCAAACACAAACAAACAATAAACTTTGCGCTCGAGTCTAAGAACATTTTCTAAACTGTCTGCGTTTTGATTTTGGCTGTGTAGTTGTACCACCTTTTGTTTTCACCTCAGAGAATTTCATGCATGGTTTATTACACATTCTTCATTTATCTGAGTCAATTTCAGCTAAAAAAAAAAAAAAAGGAAAAAGAAAAAAAGAATGAGGATTTCTATGATGTGAATTTATTCACTAACACTGAACACTGAGCATATTTTTGTAATCAATCAAGTTAATTAGTATTTGATATATTGTGTTTTCAGATGACTTAAGCTTAATTGTGCTGACACCACAAAGGTAATAAAAGCTTAATCCTGCTTCTTACAATGCAAAATGTCTGTAATCTGTACCATATAGATTGAGTATATTTATGAATATATCTGGTGGATAAAAGAACAGTTCTTGAGAAGGGGTGGTCTTGCTTATTTAAGGTACCCTGCATAGGAAGAGGCTGCTTTAAAAATCACTGTAGCACAGTGCACTAGCCTGAATCCCAAAGGCACTGTCTTAGATTCCAGTGGAAAAGGTTTTCACTCAATACCCCAAGCCCCTAGTTCCAAAGCATAGTTCCCCCAGTGAGGAGAATATGCCACTTCACTCAGTGTCCCAGCCCCCATCGCAACTCACTCAGGATGCTTTTGCCATGTAGCATTCAATTACATCCTCCAACATTAACTGGGAGACTCAAGTGTCCTGGAGCTTCAAGATGAGAGAGATACAAAGCTAACGTCTGCTTTGCGCTAACATTCCCCTTAATGGAAAGGCAAAGCCTAGAGGTGAAAGGCAAACAATGTCAAAGCTTAGCCTTTCCTTATCCTTACAACTGTGTATGTTGGGGCACAGGAAAGATGTGATCTTTACAGAAACATGTCTGACAATACAATTAGACTGTTTAAAATCTGTTCAAGTTGACTTTATCTGAATGTCACAGATCATTTGATTGATAAAATGTGCCTCTCTCTCTCTCTCTCTCTCTCTCTCTCTCTCTCTCTCTCTCTCTCTCTCTTTCTCTCTCTTTCTCTCTGTTGAGTGGGAGACTGGTGTTGCACATGGCATTCTGAGTTTTCGCAGCAGTGTATGCTTTGTGGCTTTAACTATATTGGGCAAAAACGACTTCAGTGTTATGTCAAATTTGTGCAATGTTGGAAATGCCCTCCGCACCACGTCGTGGGATTCAGTTTCTGATATTAGTCTGCTGCTTGGTCAAGCCAAACCACGGTTCATGGAGAAAAACAACTGTGAAGAGGGCTAACAAAATGACAGGAGCCTTTCATTGATCTCCTCATGGGTAATTTGACACGGATGGCAGTTTGTGGTAACCCAGAGGTGCGGTCACAGAATCATGTCTGGCCATTTTATACATTAAGCGGGAGCTGAGCTGTCATTCGTGAGATTTGAACATTTGTCTTCCTCCTTGGATGTCAGGAAAACCATCTCCACTGTCTGAGAGGTATTGTACTCTAAAATATACTCCCCAAATTGGCCCAGATTCCTGCAATCAATAATAAATCATTGCTTATTTTGCCCAAAACACTCCATAGCTTTGCTGAATCAAATCAAGTTTTGACTAAACTTTCTTCTCGACAAGTTAGAAAAATGAAGAGGAAATTACATAAGGCAGAACTGTACATTCAGTCATAATAATTGGTTTGACAAATTAGACTCTTGACAGAAAACTCTTTAATTATTTGGGCAATTACTGCTGAACCTCATCTGAAACACTTGTTATTTATTTTATTACATTTTAACACGATATGATAATGAGCAACGCACGGACAAACAAACAAACAAACAAAACATGTCAAGCAATGAGAAATTATTTTGTGCTGCATGATGTAAATTTACTATAATGAACACAAATAAACAACATAATTATGTAAAACATTCTGCATGAGTTTAGAAACACTGTGTTTCTCTTCTGTGTTCTTCATAAGCAAAAGTGTTTGGAGTTGAAGCCTCTCAGTCTTGCATTCACACACACACACACACACACACACATACACATGCGCACACATACACACAGGCCTCTCTTAGTCACAGATTATGTATGATCACCTAAAAGGGCACTGGACACTTGTTATTTTGTCTTGTTCTACCGTCTTTGATTGCTAATGACAATAATTTCAGCTCCAGAATCCATCTTTGCTGTTTATGACTCTTGAACTTTAGGCAACTGGACACTTGACTTTTAATAGCTCATCTGCCCTTTCACTGAATAACTCATTTATTTAAAGAAACAGGATCTCAGTTTGGCAAGATACTTCATTTATCAGGTAAAACTACACATCATTTTAACATTACTAAATACGTGAGTCACACTGACAAACGTTATGTTTTTGATTTATTTAAAAAAAAGAAAAGAAAAGAAAGAGAAAATCAGAATCAGAATATCATATACAAAGTGTTCATCCGCTCCCAGCTTTAAGGCAGAAAAAAAAAACCTTTGAGGCTTACAGTCTGTTTTTCAAATGCATTGCATGTATTTACACATTATGTAATACACATACATGTACCTCCAGCCTCATCAAAAGAAAGACCACGGTGAATATGAAGATTTCAATTCTGAGCAGTTTTAGCCCCTTTCAGCAAAACCGAGGAGATTTTCGCTTTACATTATCCTCATTACTGAAGCACCTAGAGCACAATTAATGTCAAAAAAGAGACTCTTAGATTTCAAGATGACCTAAAATATTGATATGTGTGATATTTCTAGGCTCACAACATTGCTTCACATGTCAAAATCTACAAGATATCATTCTCTGAATATCATTGCCTCTACGAAACAATCAGAGCTATCAGCATCTTTCACTGGTGCGAGTAGTTGCAATTTGTGGCCAAGTGGTGAAAACCACCCATGTGCTAGCATAGTGAAAAACTCCCCTGACTTAAGTCTCTGCAGAACTTGCTTTAAGTTTGCTTGCTGTTGAAGACTGCTATGATCATCCAAATGACTTTCATTTTTGACTATCAGTTGTATCAAATGACTATCAAACGACTATCAGCTGCATCTAAACCATTCAGCTTGATCTGCAACAGTGTCAGGGTTGCCATATTTGATTTCATCCAGTCCACTAATGCTAACATATCTCTCGTTATGACATAGAGCTCTCATTCCCATCCATTTTGGGGCTGCAGTTTTCAAAACACATCAGCAGCAAACAAAACTCAACTGAGATGAATTCATCAACCAACCAAATGTTCGACTCTTTCATTGCCTTTGATGTACAATCTTACCAGATATAGTTATTTCATAGTGCACATCAAACCAGCAACCATCAAATAAATGAAAATGTAATATAAATAAAAATTAATGATTAATAGAATTAAATGACTAAATGAATAAATAATTAAGTGTGAAAATCAAGAAACAAATCAATTACTTACTTAAAAAATAACTCTAAATGTAATATTTACTGAAGTCGAAGCCACAAATTCTCCTCTCTGATTAAGTCTCTTTTCTGATGTTGTTGTTGTTGTTGTTGTTTTCTTGTTTTTGTTTTTTTTTTTTTCTTTTCAGATATCTTCCCGGGCAGGACGGATAACAAACACAGCACACAGCTGAAATCAATAACACTCCTTTGTGTTGTCTCAACCTGACCAACTGTTTTTTGGGTTTTTGTTTTTTTTTTCATCTTGATTACCAGTCCTCACAATATTACATGGCTAAACCTCTCTCAAGATAAATGTGTGTTAAATGAGGTCTGATGAACAAAACAAATTGTATCAGTCCCCACTTCAGCAATAACTTCTTTTCCCTAGAACAACAGCCAACAAAAGATTTCTTGGATGACAGTTAGCACTGTATTGTCCCTAAGACAAAAAAAAAAAAGGGGTGTTACGTAAAATATTAGCAAGGATATGAAACACCATGCAGTAACCATTTCTGATCATCTGGTACTGCAGTAGGGGGAGAAAAACACCAAACACTTAAATCTCATACTGGGTGAGAAAACTGACAGACAAGATTGCCTCTGTGTTTTTACCACCCACATAAAAGCCCGTTTGGCGCTGATAACATAATTGCTCACCACACACCCTCACCCACACGCAAACAGACACACAATGCAAGAGAGAGAGAGAGAGAGAGAGAGAGAGAGAGAGACAACATTGATGAGTTTCCAAAGCTGGGGACTCAACTGGATTATATGAGCCTATTGCTGGGACTCCTTTTTTCTCTCGACTTCAGTGGAAAAATAAGTGAAATGTGGGGGGGGGGTGGGGGGGGGGGGATGAGAGGGGAAAACAATCGGCCATCATTGCAACAGGGATATCATCCAAACCCCTCAATCAAAGCCTGAGAATGGAGAGGCACCAGGTATCACTTCGCATTTTTATTTTGCACTCACAAACAGATATATTATTGACACGGAGCCCACCAAATCTATCCCAAAAACACACTGTCAACATTATGCATCATCAAGAATAGAGTCAAGAAAAGCTGACTTTTAAACAAAACAACAATCATTCTTGTGCAAAATAGCCATAGTTTATGTATCTGACCATATCGCTTATTTTTTAGTCGTTTGTTTGATAGTTGGGTATTGGGCGGGAGGGAGTCAGATGACAGTAACAATAAGATAAGGGAGAAATCCTCATACATCAAAGTGTATGGGTACATGAAGACAGAATGTAGTCAAGGGTGAGACTGTAAATGTTATAAACTTGTTGGCTTACCCGAGTTCCTCTTGGAGATATACTTCAGATTGATGCAGGTAGTAGAACTGATAAGAAGAAACAACAGGGCAGGGAGCTTCATCTTTCAGAAATGTAAGGCTGTGGGGAAGAGAGAGACAGAGAGAGAGAGAGAGAGAGAGAGAGAGAAGCACAATGAATGGAGTGAGTCACATGATCTTGCCTGATCTCTTTTTAACACTCTGAAATATCCAGTGCACCAAGAGAGTAGCTCAACTCTTTCTATTAAATAAATTGCATGATATCAAGCTCAGGACTGACTTTTTTTTTCATCATCTTGAAGATATATGATCCATTTTCATCCATCATGTGAGACAACAATATGATAACAGCTGAATCAAGAACATTTTGATTGATGCTGCAGGGCATTGTCAATATACAGCCAAAGTGAATTTGGCCTTACATATTTTTCAGGGTTAAGATAATATTAAGATTCCACTGCATTACACGCTTTGATCTTTTACCCTTGCAGCATTTTGCAAATGCTATAAAAAGTCAACATTTCAGTCCTAATCAATGTTAAACCATTAACATACTACATGAGAAATACTCATTTGATGAAGGTAACCTATCAGTAAACTTTAATGTTCCTTTAAACCTGTGACAAATGATCTTTCGTACTTTGTACATTCCTGAGGCACATTTCTACATTTCTACATGAAAAACTTTTCAGCTGGAGAGCACTGTTCAGAACACAAAATAAACCACCAATGTCGCGTATATGCAACAATTTATAAATCTTTCCATATTTGCAATAAATAAAAAAATAAAATAGAAAAAAAAAAATAGAGCAGTATGGTGGATGGTTTGTGCATTTATTCATTTGAAGGGATAGTTGGTGAAAAGGCGGATAAACTAAGAGTGAGCTAAGAGATTACCACCTTCACATATGTGCAACATAATCCAAGACACACAGTGGAACAGAATGACAGGATTTATTCTGCAGATTTTAGGTGCTTTACGTCTGTCATCAAATGACTAACAATTGGCTGCTATAAACAGAGCATGCTTAAATGGCAATAAACATCCATGCATTTTGGCATTAAAAATTTTGTACGAGTAATTGTTCTTTTAGTGGTTTGTCCATATAGATGGGATTTTGTCGCTAATTTTAAGCCTAAAATGTCTGTTTAGGATCAGTATGTTTATATCCACTGTGCAGTGGACATGTGTTGCGATCAACCACAAAGACTTACCTACATGAATGAAGAACTCGTCTGCCTATGGCTCTCTAACTTTTCAGCTGAATTTATTCATGAATACGTTCATATTTGATATTAAAATGCAATACACATTTTAGACCAGGCTATATTAAAGCCCATCACAATCATCTCCTCAGTTGATAAAATTAATTAGGATTATCCAAAATGAGAAGGAAAAAGAATTGCCCATCACTGCAACAGGGATACAGGTTTGAGATAACCGTATTCTCTAAAGTGTAGTAGTAAAAAAAATAAGAGCAGGGTCAACAAACAATAACGTTAATAATTTCACAATCTGTCAGGTGCTCTGGACTGGCTGCTTAACACATTCTCT
This sequence comes from Chanos chanos, assembly GCF_902362185.1. Taxonomy (NCBI): domain Eukaryota; kingdom Metazoa; phylum Chordata; class Actinopteri; order Gonorynchiformes; family Chanidae; genus Chanos; species Chanos chanos. The sequence goes on from NC_044496.1 coordinate 42,981,488, forward strand.
CATTCTTGGCTATCATATCTTTTCTCATGTGTCCTATCTCAACCAGTGTGAGGTTCATTTAACTTTCCTGGGGTAAAACTCTCCGCTCTCTAAGCCATTAGTGCTTTCCAGACAGGTTGTGCAATTCTACTGAATCTCCAACGGTTGCCTGACAGGACTGCCTGTAGCCACGGAAGCAGGAGGCATCTCTCAGCTGCTTCCGCAAATAATGGAGGGGGGTATAGAAGAGTAAGTATTACTGGCCTGTCAAAAGTAAGGACACAGCTCTCCAACATTATTAAAAGCAAACAATGCGTGCTTTGTCTCCAGCTATATTTGATATTTGCTCTTTATTCATTACTGTCCCTATAGATGGCAAGGATGTGTAAACAATTTTTGATTTAAAAAAAAAAAACTGACAAACTGGAAGATGAGGAGAACTTTTAAAACCAACCTGACAGGATGCTCTCCAAGAAATAAGTAGGGTATATGCAAACATTTTTCTACGCTGATGTTCTGTGTTGATGGGTTTATGTGAATGTTGACGTTTCCATGTCAACAATCATGACTACCGTACATTACACCATACCAAATTTGTGATTGCTCAAAGTACATGTGAGCAGAGTTTCTGCAAAGAGTAAAATTTAAGAAAACACAAACTCAGTCAAAAAAAAAAAAAAAAAACAAGCACAAGAATTCACATGAAAATTGACGCAAAACATTTTCATAAAACACTGAGAGGAAAAGGATCTCATTTAAAATGCATGAGGTGGATGAAAAAAAGAGCCCAACTCAACACAGAAAGCCCTGACTCACTGCTACTCAAGCACTACTGCTCAGCAGGCATACCAGTCCCGTCCACCACAAAACCAATGATGAACTTAGTAATCAGCATTCAGTAAAACTCCTCTGTGTACTTCTATCCTGTTAAACCACACACTCATGAGAAAAGTTACAGATACTGCTACAAAGCTGCATAATATAAATCTTTGACACCTATCCAGATCTTCAAGACCCAACCGTAAATAAAGTAATTATAGACTCAGTATGCCATTATCATGCTCCTGTGTAGCTCCAAGTTATTCACAAGTATTCGGAAAGCTACAGTGGTGTAACAGATGAAATATACCTCTCTTGTTATTGCATTGTAAATGTGTAATTTTTTTTTCTTTGCTCCACAGAATGCATCAGTAATGAAAAAGAAAAAAAATGTGTGTGTTTTGGTGGCCTGGCTGAATAGACAGAAGGCAACATGTGAGTGGACTTTCATACTTACACTATTTTCTCAAGGTATACAGGGACGAAAACTATACCATCTCTCGTTGACACCGTAAAGCTCTTAAGATCAGCAGTGTCCGCTGAGAGCGTGCAGACAGCCATAGAAACATAACCCGTTCCATCCCATGGCCTCAGAGTGAGCAGCTGTGTACTTACTAAGAGGCAGGAGAAAACAGCCATTAGGCCTCAAATCTTATTCCCCTTTAAAACCCTGGTAGCAGTGAATCTTAAGGGAGGGCACGGAGGTAAGATCAGACTTAAGACTGCAAAAACATTTGTCCGGAACATACTCTCACATGGACGGACCAGTGAATTCAACATACACAATTTCACAGGCCAGTGATTCCTTTCTCCATGAAAAGTGTGAACTTTTTGTCTGTTTTTTTTTTTTTTCCTATATTAATCTCCCTCTCTTTTATATGGAAAGCGAATTCCTCTCATTTTTTGGGCAGTCTGAAAGAGCATTGTTTGAGCCTGGGACTGAGCCTGTGAGGGTGACCTCTGCACAGAGGATTCTTGCTGTACTCTCAATTAGAATTATGGGTTAGGCTCCATTACTGCTACAGTACACAGAGAACAGATTAAATGATTAGCGCAGAGCGTGTCTCAAAGGTGAATTACAGTAAAAGATGAGTTTATTAAGACTTGGTAATTAACATAAACCGCAGAATAATTTAAAGATTTAGGTGACTATGAAAGTGCTCTGAATGAAGCAGAATAGGACTTCCAATACTTTCCTAAAATGGACATCATCAGGCTAAAGAACCACAGGGAGACCCTAAACGATCTAGCTTGACCTCTCTTGGGGAAAGGCACAATATGTAGCCAAGGGCAGGAAAAGATGAAAAGAATTCATCGTGGTCGTTGTTCCATCTGGGACAAAGACACTCAAATTAGCAGATCAGTCACAACAGACAACATATTCATTCTCATATCTTAAAAACTCTTTCATTTCATTTGTCCTCTATTTGCACTTCTGGCTTTTCTAAGTTCAAAACAGAGATTTCCTCAAAAACAGCACTCTGAAATTGCATAACAATTTGTGTCTTCTTCCTGAATGACCTCACCAACACTACTGTAGTCTTATTCCATTAACCAACTAGCTGATACTTTATAAAATTGCACTTTGGCCTTCGTTTTAAAAGGCAGAGCAGGCATGCAAATGTTGTCACAGGAAAGGGGCAAACATAAATCACTGAGACTGAAGCATGGGTTTTGTCTCGGGCATAGCTTCATTTTCCTGCTTCAGATATGAGTTACATCAAAGCAAACAGAGCAAGTGCTGCCAGTGACAGGGGCCAGCATGAATGAGAGCACCACTATGAATGCAAAACGACTCCCCAGCCTCCTCATGAGAGGTCCATGAGAGGTGAATTCATGAAGAGGGAGAGAGAGACAAAGGTTCGGGGGGGATTAGAGAGAGAGAGAAAGAAAGAGAAATAGAGAGAGAGAGAGAGAGAGAGAGAGAGGGAGAGAGAGTACAATCAGAGCAGAAGGGAAAGCAGAGGATACAGTATAATTGATTCTTAAATTGATGTCAGTTTCTGATTATGTATAGAGGAATCTGTTAATGTGAAAGAGGTAACATGAGTATGTGTGTTTTGTGCCTGGTACAGAGATATAGTATGCATGTTTGTGTGCACTGTTAACATGCAAGAACCCATTAAACCCTCTTTCCAGGATACTGTTTATGAAAAATTCAGCTAGTCCCACTCTCTAAAACGGTCCCATGAAAGGAAACAGCATTCCTCTGGGTTCTACTATCAAAGAATCCTTTAGACTCTCATCTATAAATTCACTGTTGCAAAGCTTTTCACCTAACATAACCAGACCAGAAGTCTATTGACAAACCTACCACTCACAACTTACTTACTCCCCCCCCCCCCCCCCCCCCCCCCCCCACTTTTATATATTTATTTATTTTTCAATAGCAAAATCTTTTGTAAAGCCTTTCAGAACACTAGGTCCCCAAGTTCTGTTAAACCTAGAGGTGAATAAGTCCAGTCCCTCTCTCTTTAAGGAAACGTTCACTACACCCACAAAGTCTCTTTTATCTCCATTCTCCCTGATGCAAGACCCTTCACATGTGAAGCCATTTCAAAATAAATTATCAGCAGACGTCCTGATTGGAATGTCTTCACCCAGATGGTTCAACAACCCCTTTGCGGTATTTACTGCAGGAGAAGGTTCCCCTGAGAACACCGGGGTAAGTGAATTCAAAACTGAAGTGTAATGTGCAGAATGATTTCATTTCAGGCATGTTGCAGCTGCTGTAGTGTGTTGCCTGAAGTGAATCTCTTATTTTCATTGTCCTTATCTCAGGTACACTGAGCATGAACTAGCCAGAAACTGGAAAAAAATCACACCGACTTTTTTTTTTTCTCCTTAAGGATATTGCACTCTCTACAAGCATGTGCTTAATGAAGAAAGGTTGGTTTGCATAACAAAATGATAATTAATATGGTCATACATGATTTATTTGGAGCTGTAGGAGCACTTGATCATGAATATCTTTATGGTCATTTACAGTATCTCACTGAGCTGTCATTACCACACCACTTGTCCACATCAAGCAAATACAGAGCAATGGCTGCAGGCGGAGAATTCTCTATAGAGGGCAGGTTACTGAATGTAGAAGCCCATCCACTGGGGGTGGGCTAAACTGCAAACCTGCCATCTCAGAAGGCTCCCCAGTGCCACTGTGGTAAACGCACCGGTGGTCCGAGTGTCCCACCATCTGCCGCAGCACCAGGGATGCTGGGAGCCCGCTGCTATGGAGGAGCCCATGGAGACTCAACCACATGCTTTCAGTTTTTAACATATGACAAACTTCAGCTTCAGCAGCCTCAACAACGGCCTCTGTGGCTGTCGCAGCTTCAACACAGCACAAACAAATAGCTAAAATGTGTCTGTGTAGTTCACAAGGACATAAGGACAAGTCCTAATAGACATCTAAGTTACAGTTTAAGTAAACACATAATTGCACAGATGTTAGAACAGCCACATCTGTGCATTTGAATGTATGCAAAGTATGTTTACAGAATAGATGTTCCATGCTTTGCAGGAATCTATTCTTGTGACAGTGACTCTACAAAAATAGAATTTGAAGACACAGATCATTTCATTGTTGTTGAAACAAAGCAGTTAAAAAAAATTCTGTGTGTATGTGTGTGTGTGTGTGTGTGTGTGTGTGTGTGTGTGTGTGTGCGTGCACGCGTACGTGTGTGCATGCATGTAGAACAACAGACATCAGAGAGCTCCAATAAAAGATGTCTCTTACACTGACTTTTAATGGATGTGGTAGCACCTGTTGGGCAGGGAGACTAATTGCTGACCACATATCACCATTACTGCACCATTAAGGGGCAGTAAAGCAGCCAGGCAATAATGGGTGAGGGAGTGTGCAGAGACAAGCAGAGAAACACAGCTGTCTGCTCATCACATCAACCGTATTGATGTTGCACATTCCTCATCAGCTTCTCCAGCACCACACACATTCCACACTAGCCACCAGTCACTGACACCACATCCAATCAGCAAACAGACAATAACAGCTACCTAATAACATGAGCACGATGCATCACAATCAGTTTATAGAAGGTTGCAAGCAGCATATTGCAAGCCAATGCCTATCGGATATCATGAAGCTTTAATAGGGTCATACTATCTTGGAATGGCTCCATAAGCTGAAATTGCTTTGTAATTTAGTGTCCACAGTGCATCATGATGGTTCAGAGAAAACATCCACTCATCCTTAATGTCTAAATCTGCTCTCATTAAGTCCTTACCCTAGTTTATTTAATATACTGTTAGTAAAAGAAACCAGTAGCTAAACCAGCAGCACCACTGCTCCAATATTACAAGATAGTACATTAGACTGGAAAAAGTGAAACACACACGCACACACACACACACACACACACACACACACACACAGGCACACACACACACAGGCACACACACACACACGCATGCACGCACACACACAAACTTCTCACAGTCGCCTCTTCAGCCTGTCATCCCTATTGCTTTTCAAATCCCTTATTAAAAATCTGCCAAGTATCCACAGCTACAGAGCAGAATATCACAGTTCAAACAGGCGAATTATATCTGAGAAAGATGAGCCATTACTGCCTGCCAAAACCCTAACATAACAAAAAGCCATTGCTTCAGCAAAGGCTAATAGTCAAGGTCATCTTAAGGAAATCAGAATCAGGAGAATGAGCCAAAATGAACAGTTTTGCATGAAATGCTAATGTACTGATTGAAAAGTTAACCCTAAAAAATAAAATGAACACTATGTTAGGGAATTCCACTCCACATCAGTCTGAGGGTGCTACACTGTCACCATGTTACAGAGTGTCAGTGCATGAGATGACAACAGATGCCAGTTTAACCATCATGTAAAGGTTTTTGTTAGCAATTATGAGCTATCATAGACTGAAACATGAATACATGTTATACTCTCATTTATTGAAACGGATTATTTGAGACTTTTATCAACTATTTCTAATATCAGATTTTTCATTGCTTTAAAAAAATCAATTATTGTCATATATATATATATATATATAGAGAGAGAGAGAGAGAGAGAGAGAGAGAGAGAGATACACATTAGGTCATTCATATAAATATTCAAAGACCACTTATGTGTACCACTTCTGAGACACATTAGCAGTTGATAATGGTTTAAATACAGCCAGCCCAACAAATAGATTACTTTAGCTGCACTTACTCAAAAACCAAATATTACTGTAACTCATTTTAGCACCTACTGTGATCATTTAGAGTGGAGTAAGGTTGAAAAGCAAGATTGACAAAAAATCAGCCTCTTTCACTGGAAGCATGGAGTCACAACCAATGACATCGCTTACTATGCAACTGACAATAACAGCGGTTAACTTCTAGCAGTTATAATGGAGTGATTAACAATGAATCTTCTTTGTTTGAGACAGCTCAAGATAAAGACTCCATTTGTAAATTGGGATTTTCAATAATTCTGGACATTTTTTACATCTGACTATATGGCTCTGTAATGTGCAGCAGACAAAGCTGTTGTTTGTTAATGATGGTAAATGATATTTGAACAGAGTAAGACATAAAAAAATGGAAAGCTACTTTGTAGAAAATGTAGCTTTGAAACAAGACTTTAGCTCTGTATTCTAGATTACAGACATTTCATGGAAGTCGCATCTGAAAGTTACTCCACAAAAGGGTACAGGAGACTGAATTCATGAAGAATCGTGGGAGTGAAAATAACACAGAGATTTCAGACTGACAGTTTCTACTGAAAAGTTCAATTGCTATTTGCTTGTCTATTGGAATTCAAAGGAGTTGATGCTCTGAGCAAGTGGTTTTCTGGTTCATGTAGAGCTAGGTTCCAAGTTTGCTGATGTGGCTCATCAAATATTCATCCACAGCTTTCTTAAATGTTCAGACCTTTTTCCATCTGTATTAATAACATAGAAAATGTCAAATCTCCAAACTTTCAGAAAACTTGAGCCGCAGAGAGAGCAGAGAGAAAAAAAGAGAGCGTTTTCATGCTTATGGAACCAAATAACATAGTGCCTCTTGTCATGTTAACTTTAAAAATGCCAGATGATGTGAATGAGTCTCAAATGTATATGCTGAAATGAGTATTTAAACTGGCAGAAATCTCTGAAACTTTTAGTCAGTCTGTTTTACACTCTAGGTATCTTGCAACATTTTGTATTTTTAATATCATTAACAAAATGTTTACCCTTCTGTGAAAAATGCCACACCTCAAGCAAATATTATAGAACATATGTTTCACCATTTCAAATGCAATTGTTAAAAACTGTTGTTTAATCATACATGTCTACACATTTTGTGTGTGCAATCACGGAGATTTAAAAAAAAACATATTGTTCATAGGCTGCACAGTACATACAAATATTATAAAACACCAAAATCTCTGGCTGTTTACATGAGCTCCTACAATGCTGACATTAAAATACATCATAGTAGTTATCAAAACATTATCACTATGAGGCATTTGTTTTGATTCAAGGTAAACACATTCTATTCTGATTAAATGCCAAATAGCAGGTTTTAACCATAGCAAACATGGAGGAGACACCACAGCTATATGAACCAGCTCTGAATGATCTAACCAGTGCTGGTTCTATGCATGATTGAGTCTACTTGTTTTGGGTGTAATACAAAGCCCTGACCTCGGTTTGGCTAATATATTCAAAATCAATTCCATCTTTAGCCAACGCATGTAGTCTGGAATTGACTGAATCGCCGCAGAGTAAAACAGCACCTGCCTAGGTGATGAATTTCAGCTGGAGCTGAATAAAACAAAAAATCAGCCCCAGACAAAGTCCTCTATTTTCTCCCTGGCTCCATTAAACAGAGCTTGGCAGGACTTCACTTGCCATGGTCACGCTGTCAGGCAGCATTGACAAAAGACTGCTTAAATACACTTAACAGAGTTGTGTTTTTAATATTGGCTTCATCACTTATTTATTCCACATGTGGTCAGGGCTTGCACAGTGAACGGTTCTTTTGGCAAAACAACATTTTGAAAAATAATAATGTAAGGTGCAGATGAGGTAAACACAGCAGCATATGTTGTCAATGAAGCCTACATATGGATGTTGGTAGTGATTAGTATTATGTTGTAAGATCATTGTAAAGTGAAGAGTAACCTCTAGTGCTGATAAAGATTTATCTCCTCCTGTCTGTGGATTCAGCTGAAACTGAACAGGACCAATGCCGTTAAAATCAAGAATATATGCAGCACCTTGGTTCAGTGTTATTTTCTTTGTTTGTTTGTTCATCATTGTTCTCGTGTCAAAACTACTCTAAATGAAATCTGCATATATGACACTGGGTTTGGTAGCTGCACATCAGCATGAAATGTCGCTATATTCAGCTAAACAATGGGAGTATAAAAAGCCATAAAAAGCACAATTTATCGGAGTTGTTCACGCTCAACTGATCAAGTCAGTCCTGTCATTACAATCAGCCTGTGAGACAAAACATCAAAACAATATAAAAGACAAAAGAAGTACAATTATTGCCTTCAGATTTCCTTAGCAAATGTTACTGAAGGAGATAAAAGGGATCTCGCCACATCTAAGGATAATTCCACCTTGTATAAGATGCCTGCTCTGTGTACAGTATGCACTCAGTAACGTACTCAGTCAGAACATTTACTGCAGTTTTGATACATGGATTTCAAATAGTTTGCTTTTAAAACATACATTAAACAGTAATACAAAAATGAAAGTAGTAAATTCAGAGTTCAAAAACATAGATATCAGGGACTGTCTCATCTATTGTATGAGTGGTCTGAAAAGTTTGTTAGACTAGTTTATCCTTTTGTACCTAGCTAAACATGCCAACATTTGCCTGCTCAAATCGGGCCAGCAAAGTTACTAGAGTGCATCAGATCCACCTTACATTACTTTAAGGTTTCACAGACAACAATATTCTTAGAGCGCAACAATATCATGAACGTGATAATAAAAATCTAAAAACTGGTGAACCTTTTCATCAAACAAAAAGAAGTTTACATGAATGAATGGTAAAGCTGAAAGAGCTTCTTTAGGCACGTGAATCCACATATATTAGTGTACATGACAAAGCCCCATGCTGCCAATGACCTGCTCAGCAAAGTTAAAGCAGAATCAATGCAGGGATGATGGTTGTTAGCTGAATCCTTTACACTAAAACAGACGGTTATAATAAGGGCTTGACCTGTTTAGGCACACACACGCTCACACATACACACACACATATACACACACGCACTTACACACATGCATATACACACACATACTCAAACTCAAACACACACACACACAAAGTCAAAGACATCTTCTGCATTTGCGTTTCTGTCAACGTTATTTTGGAGTTTGCTTCAGGTGATGCCTGACATTTAAGTAAAGATTCGTTCGGATTTACAAGTAAATAAAGACATGGATCTACCAGGGCTTCTGATTCTGAGGAAGCCTACAGACATGAAAATTTTGTCTCCCTGAACTACAACATTATTACCTTTTTTTTCCCCCTCAGATAAGTATAAAATTGAGAATAAAAGTTCTTAATAACATTTGAACACGTAATTTAGGCACAATGATGATATTTTAGCCACGAAGCCCATTTACAAATGACACCTGCCTACTCTCTACTAAGAATTCAAGCTCTGTTAGTTTTAAAGAAATTGATAATTATTAGTACTCTCCACTGAAAACAGAGCTGAAACATTCCCAGAAAGTGAAATTCTAAAACCCTTCATACAGTCAGCTCACATCACTTGGCAAGTGTCCTAACTCCATATGTACAATATGGAACATCATGTCAATTCTCTTCAGTGCAGGTTGCATGCTTCCCTTATCCGAATGACCATTTGTGTTAGATCATTTTCAGATGAGCACATTTTGTCTAATGTCCAAACTGCATTTTTTTTTCTCTTGGCTACAGTGGGCACAACAAAACTCTGTCCCATGTTAGCCACGATGCTAATCTTTTAGCAGTAGAGTTCGTGTGACAGGAGCAAGAGAAAAAGAATAGGAAACACAGTGGAGAGATAAACCATGAAGTGGCGACTCACGACATACCAGTTAGCAGCTGCAGAATGAACTCCAGTTAGCAGCTCATTAACATGTGGAACGAGGGAGGAGAGACAACATGATCTCTCATTGTGTTTAGAAATCTCTCTTCCCCTCTTGCTTATTACAAATATCTCTTTGTGTCTGTGAAGACCTGCAAAGCTTTCTGTGTGGTTCAGGATGCATTAAATATTTTCCTAATTCAGAACAGATCAAAGGAATTCCAAACTGTACCTACTTCAAATAACCTCAAATATTTTTTCACTACAATATATGTAAATGTGTGTGTGTGTGTGTGTGTGTGTGTATATATATATATATATATAGCACTGAGAATCTATCTAATAATGATTCAGTACATAATTCTCTAAACACTTCATAATGCTGTGAGGAAGGATTATGAAGATGGGTCTTCAGGATGAGGGGAAAAAGAAAGGAAAAATGAAATATTTGGATAACCTTTTCAAAGAGTACAGAGAACTGGCTTAGGGAAAAGAGCTGAACATAGATTGTCAGACTGGGTCTTTTTTACAATTCCAGTGGCAAGCAAGCCCATTTGGAGCCAAAGTACGGCCCACGCATGCTCACACATAAAGGAAAATCAATGCCTACTATTACGAATTCTGCTGCACATCAATCACTTGATTAGTCGCCAGGAATGATTATATGGCTCTAGTAGTAATTATCTCACCCATGGAAACACCCTCTCTGTCAGTCAAGTGGTAAACAGATTTGCCTCAATTTGAAGCAGAATTTGTTGCTGTTTGTTGCTGATTTTACATATTGTTGATTATAGGTCTGATGAATAATTGTTTTCGTCCTTCATGGTGGTAGCTCATTCCTGCTCTGCTCTAGAAAAAGATGAGGTATCAAGAACGGAAAGAAAAATGAGAACATTAAAATTTCTTTGACATTTTCATCTGATATGTGCCCCTTTTCCATTATGCAAACTGGATACAACTGCTAAACAATGTTTTGCCTATACTTTAGGCTAAATTGAATATATGGACAGAATGTAGTCAGGAATATTACATTCCCATTTTAGGTCAATGGACCGATACAAAGTCGATGCCATGACATTTATTTAAAAGCTACAAAGTAAGATACTTTGCACTGATACAAAGTAAGAAAGATATGGCCTTTCTTTGTTCAAAGCAAGCTGCAGAGTAATCTCCAACATAGTTCTACGTTGGGCAGATTTAAGAATGCAGTAAAAAACAACTCAGTGCAGGTTGTGCAATGCAGTATGTTTTCAAGCTGAATGGTAGACATGGACATCCATATCCAAGTGACAAAGGTAGAACACAAACCCACCACAGCACCATTAGGCACTAATAAAATTACATCCGACAGACTATGTGTTGAGCCAAAAACTCTGTATGAATGGTTAAGTAGCAGATTTGCAACTTAGAAAAAGTTGAATAAATGGCTCATTAGTGAGTTTCACTTTAGCTAGTCAACCATTCTCTGCTACAAACACTGAACCATGCAACGTTAGTATAAAAAGTAAGAAGTGACAGTGTTCACATCTCTCACAGCATTGTAATTTAACGAAACAACCAACACTCTCAGCATACAATCACTGCCTCTAACAACATGAGCCTAGAAAAAATGAATAAGAGTGATAACATTTCAGGTCTCATCATAAATGTACTACAGTGGAAACAAATGGTTGGTGTAGTTATCAGTTAGTATGGTTAAGTACACTTAATTTAACTTCACACTCTCTTTCTACATCTTCCCACTTAATTTTCTTTATTAAAGACATGATTCATTTACAAATTATTTGTTAGAACAGAAAACAAAAGCATATCTCGCGATTATTTTTTCCAGTCGGTAAATCTTAAGTTGCAGATACTCCCCATATTGAAAGGCCAATAGAAGCACCATCAAAGTGCGCCATTCAGGCTCATTACAATGGTCTGTTAAGCAAATAAAGCCACTTGTTTTATGGCAAGACCCCACATTAACATCCACAGTAATGCTTATCAGACCATTACACAGCACTTGCAGCTATTCTGTAGAGTCAGAAAAAGAAGGCTAAAACCAAATTGAGACATATCACTCTCCTTTTCTGTATGCACACCATCAGATATTTCACTTTAGAGTGTGATTTACAACACTATCAAAGGCCAGCATGCTCTTTGGGGTTTAAATCCTGGCATTTTGGAGTACGAGATCAAACAATTACATTCAAGGCAAGTTGGTTGTCAGTGTGAGCTATGATATTCACTAGTTTGAGGTGAAATCACATTATTATTACAATTGTTTGAATAAATCACATGATAAGAACACTTTGACAACTATGTCTAGACATATAACACACATTAGCTTATGATGCACTCCTAAAAAAAGACATTCTGTAGAAATGACAGAGCTTCCCAGAATAATTAGGAAGTGCATTTTGCAGTAACAAAAGGAGCCTTCAGCTGTGCTCCAGCTCATCTAGTGGCTCCTAGTGATGGAGGCAAACGAGCAGAAACAAGGTGTTTGAGAATTATTCATGGCGAGCGCTCCTGCTGTACACTGCCTCCCTGTAGGGGCCTGGGCAACTGGAGGAGGGCTGCACAGATTGTTCCCCAGCTCCTCAGCGACCCTCTACTCAGCCAAGAAGAAGAAGTAGCAGCCAAAGAGGCAGCAGATGGAGAGCCAGTGAAAGGACGCACAAAGACCACTTCAGACACAGAGATGCTAAGCAAAGTGTGTGACTGGGTGAGACTAGTGTAAAAAATGCACCACGTCATTGTTGCAAGGCGTTCCTGGAAGCCTTCTATCATTCTGGCTGATACTGTTTAAAGAATGCATGAATTAACCTTTCCAACATTAATGAGATATCCTCAGAAGCCAAAAGGCATCTGTGACAGAAAAGAAACATTTCAAGCAGGGGCATTTGGAATGCATGAATTTTCTAATTTGCTTTGAGTTTTAAATATATTTGAATATCTTGGAGCATGATTTCAGTTGGCTATAAATACGGGATTTAAAATATTCAAGTGTGCACATCCCCTACATGTTTAGTGAATGGACCTCCTCACTGGCGTGTAAATTTCTGCAATTACGACCAGGGATCAAACATATGGCTTATGTTAAAATAGCACATATGGAGAATAATGCCCATGCATCTCATATCCAGATATTCTGTAGCTATAAATTTCCCTGCATGGGGCCTCCATATGTCTCTTTAATACAGCATACTTATCTATAATACATGTCCACACATGGATCAACTACAGTGTAATAAGCTTTATGGATTAAGATCATGCTAAAATGTATAATGAATCATTTTGTGTCTATTTAAAAGAGAACTCATTTCCAATCTGCCTAATCATGATTTTTCTTCAGATGAATTGTTAAATATCTATTAACCTATTTAAAACTAAAAGACTATTCCCAAAGGGCTAATAGCACTGAGAGAGAAAAAAGATACCACCACATCTTGCAATATAGAGCTTTATTAACTTGAAACCACTTGGGTAAATCAAGTGTAACAAGTCTTGTAATTACTTATTGTCAGTCTAATGTAATCAAGGTATAGGAACTCAAAGTTTAAGAGTCAACAAGGAACAGTGCTGAAGCTAGAATGTAACTATAAGTTATTAAAATATATAAATCAGTGAATTTACATTGGTAATTAAACAGCGATTAAAACACAGTACAATAAAGTGGTAGCAAATACTGAACGCATAATGAAGATGTTAAATGCATTGCATGGAGAAGTGGTTGCTTTAACCCATGGCTTCACTAATGTCTTGTGACATCTGCTTGCGTGGTTGCACTTGCTGCATAGACCAGATGAGCCTGTGGCCTACAGTAAACCACAGTGAGCACAAATCCCAACTCCTTTCTCTCCTAAACCACCTTACGTTGTCCAAGGGGTCAAAGTGGACCACAAGTCTGCTTGACCAAAGAGTCACAAGAGATTTTCTCTGTGAATGCACATCTTTAACCAACAGCCTTTCCATAGACTCTGGTTCTGCTATTTATAATTTATAATGACTGACTTCCATTTGCTTCATTTGTACATCACTGTTTCAAGGTTAGAGCTATTCATTTTACGGCTTACAACTTTTGAGTACCACACTGTGCCATACTGTCATCATACTGAGTGTGCCTAAGCAGGGCAACCCTGGCCTCTCATGAATGCTTGAGGGGTCACCTAAACTTATTATCCCATTTATTTTTGTTGTTGTTGTTTTTGTGGCTTTATATTGAGCGGTTTTGTTGTGTGCCCTTGGAAAATTAAAGTCAGAAAACATTTATGATCAATCGATGCAATTCTCGCTCGTTTCTAGGGTGTGCTTTTATACTGTGAATTGTCTAAGTATAAAAGTGAAGTCAGGGAAGAATGGTGTTCAAAATTGTCAGCTTTACACCTCCCCCCATATGTTCGCTCTACAATATAAGCATGCTTTTGAAAGAGTTTGAAAACATCATTGAACATCTGTAACAAATTTCAGAGTAAATTTTGAAAATATGTAGGGTAATTTTGGAACCCATCAGCAATATCCAGACTTTTTTTTTTTTTTTTTTTACTATGCAAGCAACATCAGCAAAGCAGTTTAAGTCGGGCCTCCCAACCTGTTCTCGTTGTTGACACAGTCAAACATTCATAAAAAAAGAGTCACCCTCCAAATATTTATTCTCCTCTTGCCGGTGTCCTCTGATGGTGTGCAGGCCATTTAAATGCTAAAGAACCTCTCCCTTTCCTAGTCTTTTGATTATGTATGTACAGCAATCTTATAAGCATGCTTCAAAATGGGATTTGCACTTGTAAAACTTAATTATAAATGCTCAGCTTACAATATTTATGTGAATAAATCTATTCAGCCTCCGGTTAAAGCCATTACCATGTTCAGTAGAGTGCTGGCTCACACAGGAGGAAATCTCCTCAACACTTTGGTGCTGATTTATGTTTACACAAACAACTCCTCACTGCAACCGGTGCCCGTTTGATGGTTCTTCCCCCACTGAAAAGCATCACTCACAACCACATTTCAATTATTATGTATGAATACAGGAGTGGGCCCACTGTGCATTAACCCACAATAAAAAAAGCAGCTGGAGGAAACTCATTTCAACCTGGCATTGGAAGGCCACAATAAGCCCAAAAGAGCTCCATTCAGGTTTGTAAATTAGAATTTTTTTTCTGTAGATAAAACCTGTATTAGCTCTTCTCCTTTAAGAGCTGTGCAGTCTTTATGATGACTAGGGTTTGACGGTGATAAATGGTCACAGAGAAAGCAAAGCAGCGCCCACATGGGGATTGGCGCTGCCATCTGTTTTCATTTAGCCACAGCTTTACCAGGAAGTGTCGGAGCCACCAGTGCTCGGGAGAAGGTGTCGTCATGCTCTCCCACAAGGACACGGAAGGTTAACGCCCTCCATTTAACTCCCTCCATTCCTCTTCCTCTTTTTCCCTTTATTCTAAGAGCGCTCCACGACCATTTCCACATTGAAATCACATAGCTCAGTGAAACTGAAGTAGCAAAAGATTGTTCCATCAGCTAACAACTTTAATTCATCCCTTTTAGTTCCGTTTTTTCCTAAAGCTTGAAAAGGGCCTCCTAAAGCTTTCTGTTTTCTCAAATTTATATGAGAGCCACCTAAGTAGAAAAAGATATCTGTGATTGTCCTTAGACTCCAATGAATGCACAGAGCAAACCGTTGTGGGTCTGACACTGCAAACCCCACTCATCCCTAACAAGCCAGTATCTGATAAACTGCCACAAAAAAAGGAATTAATAGACTGTACTTAGAATAACAGAAGTACTTTCCAAAGTATTTCTTGTTCTTTACATATATTCTGTCCACACACAGATCAGCTGAGATATGATCTCTCAAGAGCAGTGCACAAAGGATTAGATTAACAGTAGACCAGCAGGGCATCCTTCTGTTTTCATGTTACTGGTCTCACGTGCTGAAATAATGGACGGCCAGAGGAACATAAAACCAGGGTTCAGTGACCTTGAATAGCTACTTTTATAAAAACCTTCACATTCAGTGTCCGTGCATGAAGCACTGGATGCTCTGAGTATGCTTACAATAGTTCGAGTAATACCATCACATGAATGCATTTTTCTAAACTACTCGACTGGAGATGAATATATACGGACTGCAAAAAGCAAAAAAACGTAAAAAATGCTCTAGCAATATCAACCATCAGTTTTAGTGATACTAATGTTGAACCTGCATTGTCATTAATCACACATTGGTTTAACATGTGACAAACAGTCTTCAACCATTCCATTCTTTGTAAAAATATGACATCTTCTGTAGTTGTTCATATTTAAATTGAGCAAATTTTTAAACTGAGGAATATTCAAACAATTCCTCATTCCAAAGGAGAATCATTACAGGTAATGATAGAGGAAATGTGTAGCCTTTTTGCGATTGCAGCAGTGTAATGCAGAGAAACTACAATCCTTTGTAGACTTTGTACAGAAGTTACTATGCAAGACTTTGCCCAATTAAATAAGTCATCCTTGAGATCATGTTTATTTTTATCTAAATCATATTCCTTTATCAACCAGCAGAAATATTAGCAAAATGTCCAACATAGAATTCATTTTAAGATAGTTTCACCCCACAGTGAATTTTAAGACATAACCTGTTTTGGACTGAGAAGAGTGTGGTCATTAGTATAAAGCAGTCCTGAATGCAGCTTAACCTTCCCTGATATAGTTTAGGTGAACATAACTGCAAATTAAAGAAATATTACAGCACTCCCTGCTTCCAAATTCTGCCTCATATAATCCATCATTAAATTTGCTCTCTGAAACTTCTAATACCACAAATTTGGAAGAGAGGATATGCTTTAAATGATAACTTTTTCTTGAGCATCTGGATCATATTTGGATGGGGGTGGGGCGGAATCAGACAATAAGGTGAGAGAAATGGATAAAGAGCAAATGTTAAATGCAACAACTCAGTCATGATCCAAAGCACTGGGCAAGTTTTAACTCTCCATGTACACATAGGCTTGAAGTTGGGCAGTTTACAATTGACTAACAAGTATACAATACATCGAAGATTCGTCTGTTGCGTTCTCACGTGTAAGACAATGTAATAAGACAACTACATCGAATAATACTACTGTTCCCACTGCCGACATAAATCATAATATAGCATAATAAAATAAAACAAAATAAAAGAACTTGGCACGTATTTCTGTGTGGTAAGTCAAAACATCGTGTACCTGTTATGGCTATGTGGAGGAAAAGTAAAACACTAAACGGTCCAGTCAACATGCCCGTAATGTTTAAGGCATGAGAGTGCAGGGGCACACCGTAGTTTTAAACCACAGGGATCAAATTCGCAGACACGATTTCGAACATGATGAAATTACAAGTAATGGGTGGAGGGGAATATACAGTTAATTCAAAGCTATATTTACAACTTTTTAAGGCTTGAATTTCTGCATGCTCCATGTTGTTTTACGGAATTGGGACTGTGCCCAACAGCGCAAGGAGCTCGTGGAAGTGTTCGGGGGTCATCTATTTACACCATATCCTTTCCTCATGCTTCCTCCTACCTCTCTACGGCGGGATTACAGATGAGCAGCGACGCTGAAAGTGACAGTTAAAGTCTGGCTAAAGTCGATCTCCAGTCCTGTGTCTGATCTATGGACTTACTTTATTGTATAAATCAATGAGGCCAGACAGTGTTCTGCACCAGTCGACTGCAGCTCCAGGTAACTAACGCGCGTTATCGTTTAACAGTCACACAGCAATTAAAGCCGACTCACTTTAACACAACCGTTACAAGCCATTTTTCATAACACTGAAAACTCGAAATTAAAGATTGACGAAGAGTCGGTCGTTCACATATTCTTATTAAACTTCTCGTTTTTTGTTTTGTTTTGTTTTAAATCATGCAAAAGCATCATTGGGTAGTATTTCCCGAACAAGTTACCAAATAATCAACCAAACTGCATCTGCATACATCTAAAGGATTTAATGAATCAGTTATCACATAATATATAATAGTGCACTCGTACGTTGTAGTGAAATGCCATTGTAATTGCATTAAATTATAAATCTAAAGGGTGGGCTAAAATTTGTCAGTGTGGATATACGCAGAGGTCTAGACTTATTTTTTTTACTTCTTCACGCGCTCACGCACACATGCATTCAAAGGTATTGCACGCAAAGAATAAAATCAAACCGGTAAAAAAAAAATGTCAAAGGAAACATATACCGTATATGTATGTGTTTGTATTTGACGCACTGCATTTTATTAAACCCTTGACCTGTCTAGACTTATTTTTGATTTCCATAAGCACCCATAAACAAACGCATTCCCACAAATATCTTGCACACCAAAGCAAAACAAAACAAAACAAAAAATCAAACCAGTAGATAATGCCCCAGCCCAAGTCCTCTAATACATTAGAATGTGACTTACTGTATTTTATAAAAACCCTTGTCAGTCTTGCACTGCAGCCGTTCACAAGTCTTCAACGAATTAGTTCCACTAGTTCTCTTCAGCTGAGATTCATGTTGCAGTTCAGTATTTCACATAGCAGGCATTTCCTTGTGAAAGTCAGTTTATGACCGGTGAAAGGAATACAAGAACACGTGGGAGTACAAAACGCCGAAAGAGGCTTTGGTTTTCCTTCGAGTCAAGTCAGAGGAACTTGAATTCGTTTAGAAATGTTAAAACCACAATATTACGGGATGTCTTATGCGTTTGCTTATTAGTTAACTGCGCAGCTCGCTTCCAGTCGTTCAGAGTTACTTCTGCTGTTAGTCTCCGCTGTTCGTTGCTCCCTAAACTGAGTGGAGAACGTTCGCCAGTTACTTCAGACAGCCAAAAATAACTTCCATTTTCCGGAATCCTTTGCGTGCCCGCATCTGGGGGATACTGCAGCCGCTTCCACTCGTGTTTTACACCTTAACTTCAGCTGGATCACCCTTACAAGTTGAAAAGGCTGCAATGAATTGGAAGAAGGTTACCTATAATTAGGAATGCTGGCGTGCCAGTGCAGTTTCAAAAGATCGATGAAGAGCTCCTCGACCGAGTTGAGTCCCCAAACCCCTCTCGCTCTCGCTCGCTACCTCATCAAACATGCATCCTCAGCCAGTGACACTAGCAAGTGCGGAAGGGACGCTGTTCTTCAGCACCAAGTCGGTTGCAATAGACGGCACTGCAACTGCGTTGATTCCAAAAGGAATTGGAGCTATCACGCATGTAATTAATTATTTACTATGGAGATGGTGTTTACTCTGTTAGGCTTTCAACTGAAAGAGTTGACCGAGCGTATGTTAAAGCAGTTTTTAAGAGCTTTATTCTCAGAAAATATAACACCTATCGCCTCCTTGTGGTGGTGTAAGACAAGATTTGAACTTCAACTCCATTGCGCTATGGTAAATAACGACAGATATTAAGAGAACTAGATACTTCTGTCTCTGTTCGTTTTAATACAAAAGCAATCTATTTTATGCTATGGTTACAACGAATCAGGTGCTTTCTGAAACTAGTTTCCAAACAAATGAAGGCAATAAGTACCAGTTCACTGATGGAGAAAATAAAGAGAATATGTAAGAGGCCTACTATAACAAACACAGATGCATACAAACATACATAAAATAGAAATAAAAACGTTAATTGACCATTCCCAAAATCATGAGTTCTGCAATGGATGTAACATGATATTTGCTTTCATCACTTCTACTTTCATGATAACAGGCAGTTGGAAATCATAGAAACAAATACTTAACTATCTCACATCTCAGTAATTGGAAAGCTTACATTTTTCTACCACCACCATCATAAGTTTAGTAGTGGCTGCATGGATACACATGTCCTCTCATCTCTCATTAGCCTAAACTGATGAGAGGAGGCCCACTGGGCCCAATGTTAATTAAAGTATCAATGAAACAGAAACGAAAATAAACTCCACAGAGATTAAGGGGTGCACTAAAGGATCCTTTTATCTCTCAGTCAGGCTGAATGCCTACATACCTACATAAGACAGATATATAATACACATAACTTCAAATGACTCAGAAAGACACTTGACTTGTCAAAGAATTTTAAACCAAGCTCAGTGAAATATGTGCATATGAGTGATTGGTTAAAAACTAACTCTCAATATAAAAAATTGATTTTTGCAAATCTTTTAAAAAACCAACCCAATAGATGATCACTGTTTTTTATGATAATTTATTGAGAGGATTTTCATGTTGCATTCCTGAGAGAAATATCACAAGTATAGCATGTTCATGTACATTTTACATGGGATGTTTCATTGTTATGTAATTCAATGGTGATCTACTGTCTCATGTCAGTGACAAGTCAAATGTTTGGGAAGAGTCTAAACCACATGCTGATTTTCTATTAATGATCGAAACACTTAATTAAACATGGAGTGTGAACTACATTGGATGAGACAGATCAACTTGCTAACAATTCAGACATAGATTTATAGGGATCATGAATAATTCAGTTGAGTTGAGTTGGCTCATTTGAAGCAGTGGCCACAGTGTGCCAACTCCTCACTTTTGTTACATCCCAGTTGAGTGCATTGAGCTGTCATTGATTTAAACTGCTCATGAAGGTACACAACACAGCTGTGTTTTCCTGTAAAACTGGAGAGAGAGATCACATTGAAACTCTGGTTCTCTGAGCCAACAGGTTTTCTTTGCCATTGGACTAATGACAACGCAGTCTTGACCAGTTGCTGGACAAAGTGCATTTCTGGAATATCTGTTGACAACCCAGCTGTTAACATGATAAAAATCAGTACAGTAAAAGAAGCATAAAGGTCAATCTTTCTGTTCAAAATGTTTGTTGAACTAGGTGAACCAGAAGTTTTGTTTTCTTTTTGAAATCTCAGTGTTTTAAAGCACACGTCAAAGGGTGGTGAACCAATTCAAGGGGTTTAAACCACCCTATTATACAACAAGTATGGGTGATTATTCTTAAAAAAGTATTCAGCACCTTTAATTTAATCACCAAAAATCATTATTTAAGCGCATTCTGTGGTTTATTGACGTTTCATCCTTACCTCTACAGTTCTTCCGTTTTTTTGACACGATGCTAATGGTAATGCCTCAACCACAAGCTAATTTGTGTGTTTGTGCTGATGCCTTGTTGAACAGCTTCTCACTCTGTCTCTCTCTCTCTTTCTCTCTCTCTCTCTCAAGCATGATGGGCAGCCATGCATACAGAGAGATGAGGATGTTATGACCGTTAGCTCTCTGACCACAGAACATAATGACTAGCACTACTGATAGCCAACCACCCACACATTCACACTGATGACCTGCATGTCTGAGTGAACTCACACGATTGTGTGCGGGGGAAACTTTTCCTTATGCTCTGGGTAGAAAGAATATCACAGAACTGCAAACATATATCTAAGACTATGGCCTCTTCAGCCACTGAAGTGTAGTTTATGTGTTCTTCTTTTCCCTGTGACATTTTAATCATTTAGTTACATTTAATTACAGTTAATCTTTATTAACTTCAACATGGTTGCAACCTTAAGGACTGTTTCAGTGATTCGTGATTCCTTATTATTGTATATAAATGATTCAGTGGTGCTAGGGTAAAGTGAATTTAAAGTAAAGTGCAAGCAAATGTATGAATCTGAAACATATTATTGGAACAAGTGGTGTTATTAATGACATATAACTGTATGGTACCATAATTTATTTCTTAATTAGCTTACTATTATTTAATCGAAATTTGTTTAATAGGCAGTGTTTTCAGCAGTCTAATGCTATTGTGTTGTGCTATTTCATTTCATATCTCGGCAATGATGAGCATGCTAACGTGCTGACATTGTTGCTTAAGTTACAAATGTTAAGTATCTGCCACAAACATTATACAGCACTCATTCCATGAGAAGGAAGATTCCCCTTGATAGTCTTCCATTGTTCATCCACTATTTGGTTAAATGCTTAACAAAGAGACAACTCAAGGGCTTTGAATTTTAGAAGTGCTAGGTTCATTAACAGAACTTTAGAGCAATAAATATTACTCTCTTCTGAGACCCTGGTATTTGGCGGTGTAGGAATCTGAGTTGCAGCAGAGCCTCTGTGCACTGTTCTTTCAAGGGAAATTATCAGAGGGTTGCCTTGAATTCTCAAAAAAAAAAATTCACAACTCAAAAAAATCCCTCGACATTCTTAAAATTTTGTTTAGGGAATGAAAGTGTGTCAAATCTCTGTACATTTTAAAGGGAAAGAATCAGCTTAAACGTAAGAATTAATAAAAATGAAGGAGAACAGCAAGTTCTATGGGTTGGGTCAGGCCAACTAAGGACTAAGCAAGGACTAAGCCCTCCCTTACATGCATTATTATCTACCTTATTTATCTGAGTTTTCAATAGCGGAGGTTATCTGAGAGGTCACACCCACATCAAACACACATCACACACTCCCTCTCTCTCGTTCTCTCTTGCCCTCTCACTGCTACCTCCCTTAAAGACATCACATAAAAAGAGGCAGCCGATTTAGACAGGAGAGGACCAGCAGATAAAGCGAAAATTCTCAAGGTCATTCAAGTGAAGGACCAAAGGGAAATTTCCAAGTTAGACATGCCTCTTAATACTGTAAGACTCGAGCCATAGAGCCACTTTGAATACCGCATTGCTTTTACTTCATTGGTTTGGCTTACACCATAACTCCAATGAAAGTAATTTCACACCCATAAGTTGAGCTTAATCAAATGTGCAGACCATTGTCTCAGGTGTTGAGTTTTTACAGTTAGAAATCTGATGCATATCCAAATAATGCATTATGTAAGCATCAATAGACGCTAACACATGAATCCAGTCAGACCAGGGTCAAATAATTATTTGAAGTACTTGAATGAGTGAGCCATGTGTCCCAATTCTCTTCGGTGTTCTCTTTCCCCCCAACCTTGGTATCATCATTAAACACATGAATGGCAATTTGACTCTATAATGTATTCATTTGATTTTTGTTTGGCACTGCTTCAAAACACTCAGTCCCACTAGAATTTGAGTAATGCAAGGAAGAAAGGACACAAGGTGTCATGTAAGAGTACCAGGACAGGGCCCTGTCATTCAGATATTTAACACTTGCTTGATCAAGATCTGAATCCAATTGAAATGTGAATGATGGTGTGTGAGTGTGTTATCATCAGTGTACTCTGATATGCGTAACTTAGAACCAATATAGAGAACATCTCCATGTAGACAGCACAATGTTATGGATGAAGGTGAAATCATGTACACCAAACAGCAAAAAGATTACATAAATGTTTCTAGATAAGTGCAAGAATACAAAATGGAATTCAGACAAGAACAGCTTGCTCACCACTTTCCATCAACGCACAGTACTTTAAGTATCTAATTAAGTCAAACATCTGTCTCACACCAAACATGCTATTTTTCCTCCGAGGGCTGGGATGACAATACAGCTTTAAGAAAATTAGACGTGTACATAAAAACCCAGAAATGGCATCCGTTTGATACAACCCACGTCTCCACCTTTCACAGCAACTGATTCAGACACTGTCGCAAACAATAATGTCTGTAACCATCAGGAGAAGACAGCTCTATCCATTTGCCAGTTTCCAACAAAAAGATGAAAGAGTGAAGACAATTGTTCTCCTCTCTCTTCCATTGCCACAGAGAATACAAGCAAAGTGTGGGCAGACTCTAGAGAGAGATTATGTTGGCAGAGTGGGCAATGTTCTATGTGATTCTGTTCATTTAAGGTTTCAGCCACTCCATTAAGACAACCCAAAATTCATCCTGTATCTCTCAACTCTCATATCTCCAGAATGTATACTTTCATTGGAAAAATATCATAATTTTGTGATGCAATTTATTTCAAGTTCAGTTGCTTTTCACTAGTAGTTTCTGTGCCTTATTTCCTGACAAACAGATGCTCTGAAATATACATCTGAAATGAGATATTAGACTTGTTCCTTTTTCCTTATGGGCTTGGCAATATGCAACAAAATGTGGTAAATGCCTTTTGAAATCTATCTAAATATTAAGATTGTGATTGGTATTGGGTATCATGATTCAGTTATTTTATATGATGTTTTATGTCCTTTATTGTCTGTTGACTGTGTTATCGCAGTGATGCCCAAGTACATGGAGATGTCACTGGACCATTTTGCTCCTGAGCTCAGCAGTATCCTCACCCCCCACCTCTCCTGTCTCCTTTCATCTACTCTCTGCACTCAGCCATGGCTGGGGTTTTTTCTCCAGCTGAAGGCAACATTTGTCTTCCCTCTAATCTCGACCCCCTGAAAGAAAAAGCTACAGAGAAGTTTACCTTTCAGTCTCTGTGTAGAACTTGAATGGAACTTTCAACTAAAAGAGGACATTTGAGAGACAGCAGAAACAAACTTGAATCACATGTCTCTGTGTTTTGTTATATGAGAATATGGTTTACTGCTTTATGTCATCTTGGCCATGACCTGCTTGTACAAGCTCTGTTATGTTCAGTCACATACTATAACTTCAGTGATGGGGTATACTTGCAAACTATGGACCCAAAAGAAGTCTCTTTCAGTAGAGACAAGCAATGATCAGTTAGGTCAGCGTTCTATCTGAACATAGGTGTGTTCTATCTGAATTTTGATAGTCAATCATTTTAAAAAGATACATATTGTCAAAAAGTTGTCTCTACAAGCTGGATACTGCTGAGATCCGTTTATTGAATATATTTCTAGAGTGCTCACTAATTTTTGTAGTTGCCTTGTCTTTTTCTCTCATCTGAGACAGAGACAGTTCCACTCATATAAACATGTGGAACAAACTTTAGAAACTGTAATTTAAGCTTTCACCCATTTAGTGATTATTTCTCAGATTAGCTAAACTAAAATATAATACCAAATCAGGAGCATGAGACCCTATCTTAAAGTTCAGAGTAAATGTTAAATGTGTGTCAGTATGCATGGAAACCACGCAACTGTTGTTGGAAAACACGAGATTGCTTGAGGTAAAAAGAACTTCGACCACAAAAACCACGGCACAGGAGTAGTGATGAGTCACGTCCTATTTTTACTTCAATTTAAATATGAAAGCAACACACAATTTCTTACCACCCACCAAAAGTTACTGGTCGAAAATGTGATAGTGGTTCTATATATTCCCGCATTGATCTGCTCACATAGCTCGAGTGAGTCAGAGCATGTGGCCCACATGCTGGCCTTCACAGACGTCTCTCACTTTCTGCCACGAGCCGCAGGCCTCAGACAAGACGGAACCACCTGTTGATATGAGACTGTTCCGCTCTGACTCTGCAGAGCTCTTGTCTTCAGTGCCTGAAAATGCTCTCCATTGACATGGTTGTGGTGAGTGTGTCTCACTTACAGCTAACAAATTCAGCTACTCAGAACAAGTTTTTTTTTTTTTTTCTTTTTCTTAGGAACGCAGACACCAAATCTGTGCTACCAATTATAAATTCCTTTAGCCATTAAAGTTCTAGCCAGTGACTTGCCAGATACTATGGTTATGAAATTGGGCTTTTGCAAAATGTAGCCTTCAGTATTCTGAGAATTCTTACCTCGGCTCATTTTGGCTGATATGGTTCTTCCTTCAAGAGACTGCATTTTACAGTGCTAGGCTAATATCCTCTTATTTGTTTGTTTGTTTTTCCTTTGTTTGTGCCTTTGAAAAAAAAAATCAACAGAAATCCCAAATCGTTTTCTCAAAAACAGTTAAACCTCTCAGTTTGGCAGAAAATACAATCTCAAAGTTATCATCCTGTGCTGCACGGTGTGATGAATATGGCAATGTGGAAGGAAAACAGCTTAATGGCAGGAAGAGCTATAATGGAATGTTTCTCCAACCTGTGGTGCTCTCCTCAGTTTGATAGATGCCTCTGTTGGTAATGGCTTTCATATCTGGACTGTTCTTTTATGAGATGGTGTTCACAACGTGCAATGCTAAATAAATAAACAAGTGAGCAGTATAAATGGATGTACTCTCAACCACAACAGAGTAATGTTATGCCAGTGGAAAACAAGTGGGGCACATCACACTTTTCAAGTGAATAATTTGCATTTCATTGCCAAAAATTCATATGTCCATCAGAGCAAGCTCTGCCATTTAAACAGTGGGGCAGGGGCATCTGTAGAGCACGCTACACACACCAGCTTTGTATCTTACTCGTCATCCAAAAGTAAGCAGTGGAGCCAAAATTTTCTGCCTGGTAAATGGATGTTGCTGAGGCTTACCATACACATGCAGAGGTATTTAACAGGTTTTGTTAAATTTACTTTGTCATCACACTATCGACCAGTTTGTGTTTTCTGATATAGATGTGAACAGGAGAAATACAATGAAGAAATACAGGGTAAAGAGCACAAAACAAATTACAACACAATTTGAGAATATATATAGAACAAAAATTCTGTACTTGTTTCAATTTAATGTGGCTGAGAAATTCACCTGATGATTTAAATAAGCATTTGCAAACTGATCAAATGTTAGAAAATTGTGATCAAATAAACACGACAATGTCTTTTTAGAATCACATCTAACCTTTTGAAAGCAGTTTCACAGAAAGTACATCCGTGTGGTTTGAAAAGCACAGACAAAGAGTGAAAAACAGAAATGAGCCTTTTGAGCTGCAACCTTTGATTCTCATTGAATTGTTGGAGAGGGTAACCTGTGTGGGCTGACTGAGTGAAGATACACGCACATACAGGGGCATGTGTACACACAAATACACACACAAATACACACTAATACACACACACAAACACACACACAGAAATAAAACATGTGAGATGCACTGCACAGCTGCCAGATCCGTTGATAACCAACAAACACCACAGTAATTATAATAATAATCACTTCATCTTGATTCATCTACAAGCTATAGCTCAATTTGTGCTTGGCACTCAAGAGTACACAAAATGAGAGCAGTCTGAAGTTGAAATGTGAATTTGTAACACCTTAGAGAATAATGTGGCCACTGTACATCCAGATTCTATCAGAAGCGTGTGGGTGGTTCGGAAGTGTGTGTATCCGGCTTCTGAGTGCACGGCTGATCATGGTGCGCGCTTTGCCAGAGTGTGGGTGTCTGTGGGATTCGGCATCTATGGGGGTGGGAAGGAGATCAGACAGGGTTTTTACATGGATGTTAAGATTCACCAGTATAAAGAATGTTAACTGCTAAAGGGGTTTCTGTATGAATCTTCAGCAAGAGTGGTTGGCTTCTAATTATCACAGAGCACAATTTCATCTATGCTTAAGGAAAAGATGCCTAAAAATACTCCCATTTGAAGGTGTAACAACTAATTTTTTTCTTTGAATTCAGCACAATCAAGTTATTACTCTTGCCTAAGATCAAATGCATGATCACTCAACTCCAGAGGTAATCATATTTCAGCTCACTGTTAATTTTTGTAAATAGCCTTGCTATTAATTTGATGAATTTGACTGTGTTCTCTCTCCCACATGAAAATGACATATTTTATTGCTCAGGTTACTTTATTTTAGCAATATATATTTTACATTAGGTGTCTATCCTTATCTGGTTGTCTCTCATCCAGCACTGATGTATGAAATAGGCACATGTATTATTTTATTATCATTAATCATCATCCTTGTTAAGACTCCAAAGAGGAATGCCAGTCAAAAAATAAACCGAAGCCTTTTCCTGACCTGACACTATGGTCCTCTCAGTGCTGCTGTAGACTCACACAGACACACACACACACACAAAAACTACAAAAGTTCAGATGAGCTGGAGGAGTATTTTTAGATTCAGAGATGGAGTGTTCGATCACTCCTTTGTGGGGAAAACAAGTGAGAGCTGAGCCATTAGAGAGAATGAGTAATGTCCGATGAAGCATTGCCAGGCACGGTTGAGTGTAAGAGACAGATCTTCAAAGATGATTCTATGGGGATTACTCTCATCTCAAATGGGTTTGGGCCAGAGGGGATTATGAAATCTTAAAAGACAGATGTGGAGTAGGAGCAATAAGGTAACATCTTGTCTCTCCACACATCTTGGAGCTGGTTTTTTGCTCACCACCACACAGTCTTGCTGAAAAGTGCTCCCCTGCTGAAAGGTGGTCCCTAGCCCACTGGGTGTTCACTGCCACATTGTGCAGCTGAAAAGTATTTCTCTGCTACGACTCATCATGGGATGTTCCTACACGTGGGTTGAGGGAACAGGCTTCCTCCATACAGACAGAAATGACAGGCTTTATCAGTCACAGGTGAGAAATGTGAATAAAATCTTTTCTGAAGAGTTTGTTCTCCACCCACACAAAAAATAAGCTTCCCTATGTGGGGCAGCTTTCAACTTGACAAATGCTATCAAACTAGAAGGGAATTAATCCTAATTGGAGACTGGAGGATGTACAAGATCTGTTTAGAAGAAAAACTGCTCAAATTACCTTCTTCTTGCTTAAGCTTGACATTTACATTGTACATTTTTTAATCAACGTTGTTACTCATAAAATTCTCTGAGAATCATAATAATGGTAGTAATGTAGAGTAAT
This sequence comes from Chanos chanos, assembly GCF_902362185.1. Classification (NCBI taxonomy): domain Eukaryota; kingdom Metazoa; phylum Chordata; class Actinopteri; order Gonorynchiformes; family Chanidae; genus Chanos; species Chanos chanos. Next base: position 43,009,777 of record NC_044496.1, read on the forward strand.
TACCTATTTTTGAGCCACAGCTGTCATAATTTTTTTTGTCAATACCAACCAAATGCAAAAAAGTACTTGGACTGAACTGTAGATTCAACAAATGGAGTGTGAAATTTCTCTGCCAATGGAAAAATACTTTCAAAAACATTAAAAACTTGACAATGAACTGTGATACTATTTGCTTATAAATATCTGTTTCCAGAATGTTCTAATAATTACCAAGTAGCCTTGTGTAGTTTGGTCTTGTTCCTCTCTGCTCAAACATATATTTGTCCATATATCTTTGCAGTATAAAGCATAATGTCTGCTGGCATTACACATCATAGGGTATGATCTGTAGAACATCAAAATTTCTTTAATAACTGTTTTGTTGCTGGGTGGATACTTCAACCAATATTGTGAGAGACTTTACAGGTAACTTCCAAAACAAAGCAAACACTTTAGCAAAATAAGAGATGGAGAGCACACTGAAAGCAGATGCATCCGTGCAGGAGTCCTTCTTAATCTGATGAAACAATTAACAGCCCATTAAAACCAGTTTCCCATAATTTTGGCTACCATGGCTAAAGGAAGAGATCTCCTTGACACAGGGGTGTCAGTGATGATATCTGCTAATTTTACAAGTGTATCATGGAGGGGGTGCAAATAAGGTGATGCTGGCATGGACATAATTGGCAGAGTTGAAAACACATACTCTCTGGCTGTGGTGTCCTTGTATTGCACTGTCTGGACACATGTGGTGTGTGCAAAAACAAACCTACATGTGCTTGTTTCATGTAGGAGTCTGACTGCTCTGTTATAATGTATCTGTTCTATGTGCATTTCTACTCTGATGACAATACCCTGATATACAGTCTACATGACTAAATGAACATGACAAAAAATGTAAACCTTATACTATGACTGTCTAATTCATCTTATTTCAACCCAATAGAACACTTACAGGAAATTTTGGAGGGAGAAGGTTTTTGACCAACAATAATGAAACACTAAATTATTTAATTTCTTTTGCAAGAATGGGATTATGTCCTTTGAGTAGAGTTCCACATACTTGTTGAATTTACACTGTGGTGCATTGTCTGGCAGCTCTTTGTGGCCCAAAGCATCAAGAAACTTCATGCTGGGGTTTCTTTTATTTCTGCAGTTTAGGTAGTATATCATGTCCTTATTTGTTAAATTATATCGTATGAAAACTCAGGTGAAGTGCTACCAGAGTTTTTCAGAGCAATGTGTGTATTTATCCTGATCACATTTCAGTTTTTTAAAGTTTTTTTTTTTTTTTTTTTAACTGTGGCGATAAGGGAATTATGGAATTGACCTGCTCTGTGCAGTCACAAGAGACATATTTGGCACTATGATTACGAAGAGAGCTTAGTGTCCCTTTGGAAAGCTCTGTCAGCTTCTAAGATATTGTTGCTAATTCTAACCCACATTTTAATTCACATAACTGCTTGTAAGGAGGAACAAATCTGTGCAATCGTGGACCCTTAATTGTATAGGCACTCACTAGCATTTAACACGGTTAGATCAAGAAATGCATTAGTATTCAGGAACTGAAGTGCTTTACAAGCCAGTGCTTTTGTATTATAGGGATCAAATTGAGATATTAGAATTATTTCCCAAAGGAAGATAAGAAATCCTCACTGAGTATCTTAAAGACTAATTACTTCAAATCATCGCTGAAGGTACATCAGTGACATTTCTCATTCAGGGCCACTGTCTTCGGTTTGATATTTTACTTGCTGGTCACATTCGGTGCAATTTTAATGTTATGTCACAACCTACGCAACCTACTTAAAATGCAACCACCGGCCACCTACTTTTAATCATTCCGGTATTAAAATGGAATGTATCACTACCAGTTTTACCGTACACTATAGTGAATGATCTACAAAACACTAGAAATAGCGCTATAACAAAGTCATGATGTATATTTACAGTCAATGCTGTATGACAGCATAGGTTAGCCCTCCTTAGATTTGTTATATTACCATAAAACTCTCTCTGTAACTCTATCTCTGTGTCGTACATGCCCCCATCCATTCATCAGCTCATCCCTCCATCCATTCTCTAATTCCCTTCTTATCTCTCTGTGTGTCTCTAGCACAAAGTGTGTCCATTGGCCATGTTTGCAGGGGGTTTGGAGTCTGACTAGTAAGTATTTTGTCTTGCTGAGGGGGGAGTATGCTCTGACTCCACTTGTCAGCTCCACTTACATCTGATGAGAAACAAAACCCTTAGCTCACCTTAAGCGACAAAGCTGCCTCTAATGGTGAAGTATGTACTGCTGACAATGTATTATTACTGCACAAGTACATTTCCATTTTACAAGTGTACCGAGTATTAGATGAACATTGCTATCTAAAAACAGATCATATCCATAACATGGAGACAGGTCAGTACACTACATTACACTTATTTGTGGGTAGAGAGCATGTCCTAGGGGTGAGAATTGTTAAGATTATTCCAAAGCTACCATTGCCTGGCTAGACAAAGTGTTCTGGTTCAAAGAACTTTCACTGGTGCCTAGTGTCCATCAGAAATATCAGGAAAACTTAAAAATGCAACATGACTAGAGACTTGACTCGATGATCTTTTACTAGCTTGCTCATGTGTGGTCCAGACCATTGTTTACAGAGAATAAGTGACTTACATGACCTCAGTTATTGACTGTTTTTTTGTTGTTGTTGTTGTTTTTTACAGCAGAATGGTTAGTTGTTTAGAAGTTCTTCAGAATCTTACAGGTTTAATGACAGGTGAGGGGGAGCAATAGTGGGGAGAGACTTTAAGAGGGAGGCTATATTCTAGAATACCCAAGTTGACAGAGGAGAAATCAGCAGCTTAGCACATCACTGATCTATCCTTTAAAACTAAAAGGTGTGATCAGGACTTTTGTATAGGCTATGCTATGAATATTCGAGTCTATTATATGATTAAAGTCGCTCAACACGGATTTAAATCAGTATTTGAATGGCACCTAAAATTAACATTATGTCACTATGACAGGTTCATGCTTACCAGGTTAAAAACAAATGTAGGGTTAAAAAATTAAGGTCTTATAATTACTGAGACTCTAGCTACAGTGTTATCTGACTCAAACATAGTCTGTACATATTCATTTATTTTTCTTGAGGGATTTTTCATTCTGCCATCATATTTCTGAGCCTCCATTAATTTTCTCATGTACATCCTTAGGGGCTTTTTCATAAATGTCCCTTAAACGTTTCACATTTAATGAAGAAACTGTGCCTCTGATAGTGCCTCAGGGCAACATATATGTGTTTGCATGTTTATCTTTGATCATGTCAGTGCAAATAACACACAGCACTTTTAAACATTCCTGTTACCCAGGGAAAGAATTAATGGCACTAAGGAGGGGAATATTTAAAAAAAAATCCTGTAAACTTACAATTTTCAAATGGTTTCAGACTAACTTTTTACTGTGCTCATCTACATCTGGAAAAATAGGGATACTCTACAACATATCATGACATTTAGATATGGTCTAATTTGGCACAGTTGGTTACACATAGCACATAGAAACATACACATGGAAATTGAATAAACACATGGAACATATACATTTTTCATGGAGGAAATCACATCCTACTTTAATGGGAAAAATGTTCATATTCCACAGATGTGAAAAACAGATGTTAGGATCCCATTGGGGTAGCACTTTCTGAGGTGAATATAAAGACATGTGGTGCATATGTTATGTTTTGATGTGATATATAAAAAAGTGTTGTCCAGATCCCTCTGCTACCCCACCCTATGCAAAGGTGTTCTATAGACTACCTTGGCTGTGTTATCCCTGAGTTAAAATCTCTGAAGCAAGCCTGTGTTTTCTGAGTCCATCTAAATCCCACCAATGCTGACCTACACCCATTAATGGGTAATGAACACACAGAAGCTTTACAAATATGATAGGATTAAAAAGCCTCGGCCCCCATGTCCTTGGGTCTTTTCCTTTCCTCAGGAACCGGCCGCCTTACGAAATGTCTACTGCAAGATTCCAATCTGACTCAATCTAATTCAGTGTAGTCTCCATCCCCAAACCCTTAATCTGTTTTATGGATAAACTGACGCCAGGACTTTCAGACCTACAATATGTTGTGATTTATGATAATAGAGTTAGTGTATTGCACAGTGTCTGAGATATGCCTACTCTTTGCCCAGAGCTTAACCGTTGAGGCGAGCCAGTATAGCAGCATAAAACAGATCTGGGTCAAATACACATTAAAGAAAGCATTTCTGCTATTCAGCTGAGGTTGCTGAAGGCCAAGACACTGCTGGCCTTGCTGAAGGCATTTTCTGTTCAATTAAGTGAGATGGTACAGCTTTCTACTGCAAAGAGGAGTTAAACTGACTTACTACACTCAGAAACACAGAAAACACAAAAAAGCGGTGCTTCAATAACAAGAAGTATGCTGCAATCTCAGAATATGTTTGAAAATGATTTTAGATGATTTTCACTCTACACTAGACAAAATTGTATTTTAAGTGAACTACTAATTTTTGCATTCACACTGTCCCTTCTTTTGCAATCAGTGCAGCTGATGGTGCACATTAGTCCGAATCCAAAGGTTATCTCAAATGTGGATCAGGATGGCTTTACAATCACAATATGGAGATGTCCTGCAAATTTAAAGACATTATAAGATGGTCTGAATTTTGTTCGCCTGGGCTATGCGTCAAAATTTTGGCGGACAGCTCCAGAATTTCAACACATTTTAAACACATGTACGACATTAAATCCTGTTAAAACATGTTCACTCCACAAGGATCATTCACTTCGCATTTGGATTTCAGGGTCAAGTGATCAAAAGTAGTGTTATCAGCAGATGTATTAGATTGGCAGCTCATGTATAGACAATGCATCTAATTCTGTCTTCACCAGAGCAAGTGTCCTAGTTCAGTCTGCTACTGTCAGTGAAGAAAGTGTGTTGTGTCATATTCCTGTGAAGATAATAGATTGGCATCCCAATGAATGACTTGTCAAACTCCATTTTTAACACCTCCATCAGCTAAGTGAAACCCATGAAAACTACTGTCAAAACCAGGATTGAAAAGTTGTTTGTTTGTTTGTTTTGTTTTGTTTTGTTTTTTAGTATTTGAACCCCTAACCACTGATATCACCACAAAAGCAAACTGCACTGAGTGTGTTTAGGACATAATGAAAATACTTGTTACAAATTACTGGAAACATTCACCCATCTGCTTAGAGCTTGGCCAGTGAGAGAATTGCCACAGAGGTTGTTCGCAGCTATAGCAATAAGAGACAGGCAACACATCAAGTAAAAATGTTAATTTTCAAGCAAGTGCATTGTTGAGGAGGGGGGTGTTCATCACTATGTACATGGTCATGTGACTTCGGTAACACGCCACCATATGAGAAGAAAACATTTTGCAACATTGTATGAATCCATAGTCCAGTGTTGCAGCAGGCCACAGACAAAACCTATGCTACTGTTAAAGGTTTTCAAAGAGCTGAGATCCTGTAGCTCAACAGTTTTCAGGCAGGGTGAGACCCAGGGTTATCCAGTTCCTGAAACAGTGACTTAGCGATCTGTTCCAGAACAGAAAGGTGCAACCAATGCTCCCTAGATGCTAACAGGGTAGGGAACAGGTAACCATAATCATCTGTTTGGTGGGCATTCGGTCACATCTACAGCCCCACCACATGTTGGAAGGGAACATCTTGATGCCACAAAGCACCTTGGACAGCTATAGTAGATTGCAGTATGCCATGTCCACACTCTGTTCCAGGGTAAAGGTAGCAACCTTTCATGGAAAAGAAGATTGGGAGTCCTTCTTCACACTATTTGAGTGTGTGGCTTGTAGACAAGGCTGGACTGGTCAAGAGAGGGTTGACCAGCTTCATGAACAGTTGAGAAGACTGCTACCTGTTATGTGTGCTCACTCCCAGAACAAAGCCCGGAAAATTACTCTCTCTTTGTTGAAAAGTTTCACCAACACTTTTGACAAAGTAAGCCTCCCCAGTGAAATCTTTGAGGAAAATTCAGCATATTGTTTAGTTTTAAAACTCAGTTTTAATGTTTAGTGACGTCAGCCTACCCCAGAGTGAGTCAAGGGTATCTTTAAGAAGAGGGTGGTTTATGAGGTAATGAACAGACCCAGTTACACTCTCAGAAGTGCAAAAACTTGTTCAGGCGCACAAACACAACTACTCTGCAACACTTGACCATAACACATATGTGAGAGGAAAAGTTAGACGGATCTTGTCTGCTGATAAGAGCAAAGAGATGGATGTAGCTGAACACAAAGATGGATGTAACAGACACAGAACTACTGGTCCAAGATCATCAACCACACTATGCAAGCAGCTCAAAGCTATCAATAACAAATTTCAACTTACCCTCGACATAATCATTCAGCAAGGCAGGCCCTCAGCTGGTCATAATGAAACCTTGGGTGGAACAGAGCCGCAAAAACCTGGCTGAGGTCTTCAAGTGACTCCAGATGTATGGATTTAATCTTGAACCATCTAAGTGCCACCTCTGGAAGGATGAAGTGGGGTCATGTTGAGAGCAGACAGGGGTTTGCAACCAACTCAGCCTTAATCAAAACTATCCAGGTATGAAGTAGCCCTACATCCTTAAGCTCTCTGTTTCTCTGCCTCTGCAAGTATTACAATAACTTTGACCCAGCTTGCAGAAAAGAGTGATTTCTGCTGTGATGGTGCAGAAGAGAAACCCCTCAAGTATCCACAGAGGAACTGACAACAGTGCTCAAACTGACTTACCCATTTCCAAAAGGAAAATTCACTCTCGATATAGATATCACCAATATTTACATTGTCACAGTCTTGTGTCAAGTTAAAGAGGGGGAGGAGAGAGCAATTACATATGCCAGTTCCCATTTACAGCAAGTATTCAGCAAAGGTACTGCTTAACAAGACAATGTAACCCATCTAAAATGTACAGAGCCAAAAGTGTTGTAGTTCTCCATTCCCTTAGATGGCACTACCTCTGGAGTTTTAGCTGAGTCATTCTATCGTGGCCAGTTAGATCAGATCAGTCTCCCTTTTTCAGAGTGAAATTGTGAGAAGCTGCTGAAAGGGAAAAGTTTTACATAGACAGCGAAAACGGATGCTTTACATTTTAAACAGTTGATTTTGCTCATTGTTATTAGCGAATGATAATCGCCAGAAGCCTTTTTGTTGATACAAAATATTTTCTTTTACTTTTTTTTTCTTCTGGGCAAAGTTCAAATGATTCTCTGGAGACAGCAACTGAAGGAAAAATACTATGCTAGCCACATTCTGATTCAGTTTGCAATTATGAGATAAGCCATTTTAATGAACTTGCACTATAACTATTTTGTTTTTTTCTGCTATTTCCTTTGTAATTTAAAAACCAAACGGAGATGAATGTGAGGTTGGTGTGGGTGCTTTCACCCTACATCTTTTGGTGCAGAACCAAATCTACTTAACCTGTTAGTATGGTTTGTTTTGTTGGTGTGAACGCTGTTTTCCAAACTCAGGTGCGCACCAAGGGACTGTACCCAGAAAATGGTGGTCTGGGGTATGGTTCACCGGAGCTCCGAAGCAATTCACATTTGGTGTGAAAGCTATCTGATCCAAACCAGGAAGTAGACACTACTGATGATGTTTAATTTGTGTAGGTCTAATTTGTTTGACAGCCGGAAAGGTGCACTATGGTTGACGGAGGAAATCTCCTGTTTATTAGAAATTTGGGCGGATGAAAATCTAAACTGTCAGATGGAGAATACTCACAAAAGTTTTTAAATTGTTCCGAGCATCTCAGACAGAGGGATGTAAATGGCATAGTGAAATGACAAACACGGTTATTTTGGTGCTGACACCATATTAACAAAAAGATGAATAAGAAAACAAATGTAGCGTGGTTTTCCATTTTGCTGGATGTTACTAGTGATAACAAAATACTGTACAGTACTAATGTTAGATTTTGCACTGCTGTGTGCAGATTGGTTTCTTTGCTGTGCATATTCTGCCACTTTGATTGATCCGATGGCGAGCCAGCAATTCCGGATATTCTGGAGTGCGCTGAAACTACATCCGGTGTCCCATCAGCCTACCCCTAGCTGGTGGATTGGACATGTTCCCTTTGGATACAGATAAGATCTCAAATGTTACCAATACACTACCCGGGTAGTACTAGCAGTGGCACTAGTGATAGTAGCAATAGTATATGTATCTGCAAAGGATCTGAACTCGGAAACACACGCCAAGGAACTGATCTGAACTGAGTTTATACACTGACTGGGCTGTTTATACACTGAATATTAAGGGGAAATTGTTATTTTGTTTTATTGCTTTCCATGCATGATTCCCAACTTTGTGGAATGTTCTTTATAAACATTGTCACTGTTTTTCTACTCAACCAGTGATTGTGGCCAATTCACTTCTAGAGCCGAGCCTAATGTAGATTTCTAGCCCAAATGTTAGCAACCCATGTTATGGCAACAGTAATGTGGAAATGTGATAGCAACCTTGGTTACAACGAGAACTCCCAGTAATAATAAAGTACACCTGGAACTTCTGTTGCTATCTTTACTTCAAACCTTTCTTCCATGCACAAACCACAACAGCCCGACACAGCCTTTTCAGATCAAATATCCAGATGGACTAACACAATGGATAAAGGAGCTTAGCCACTTTGATTACCAAATCAAACAAAGAACCTGGCCCCAACATGGAAATGCTGACGCATTCTCCTGAAAGAAAGCCCACACCCCATGTGACTGCTACCAAGCAGTCCTACCACAGTCTGCCTCAATCAGCACACCTTGGTGAAGGATGGATGTTTCATCACGTTCAGCAGCATTATCACTGGAATAGGATGGGTGGAGACATACACCTTTTCATAAAGAAGTGTCAGCCATGTCAGGCACACAGATCTTATGGCCTAAACAGAGGAGCCCCAATTCAGATACACCAGGCAGGAGCAACCCTGGACTGCCTGCACATTAATGTAGTAGGGCCAGTGATGGAAAAAAATGCATATTGGTCATCATAGATAAATTCACTTGCTGGGTTTGAGGCCTTCAGCTGTAAAAAGGCATGAGTTTATTGTCTGTTTCGGTGCTGTCTTTGGGATTCACTCAGACCGGGGCAGAATGTTCAGGGTAAATGTGTCATTTGCTTCAGATAACCAAAATTAAAACCATACCCAACCACCCTGCTCCAGTGACCAACTAGAGAAGTTTAACAGAGCTCTTATACAGATTGTCAACTGTTATGTTCATGAGGCATGATCATCACTGGGAGGTAAGTCTGAAGAAGGTAAGGTGTTGTTCTTTGGCTGTGCATCCTTAATCTGATCCACATGACGTCTCCAGGTATGCTCTCCCACTTCCACTGTATACATCAGTGATCCAGTTCTCGTTGCTATCCTACCAGGGGTCCACTTCTCTTCCCGGTAGTCACGAGCTAGGACTTCCTGCCCAATCTCAAAGTGTCTTACAGCCTTACTTGGCACACAGCTTAACTGTTTATTATGCGCTTCCCTTCGCAGATCTGGTTTCAGGAGGTCTATGCGAGATCTCAGATTTCTGTTCATGAACAGCATAGCAGGTGTTTGATTTGTCGTTGCATGAACAGAGTTTCGATATGCAAAGAGGAAATTGTCCACCTTGTGCTGAAGAGAAATGTCCTCCTTTTCCATAGCTTTAATGGACTTCTTGAAAGTTCGGACAAACCTTTCAGCTTACCCATTCGTTGCTGGGTGGTGAGGCGCTGACCTGAAGTGCTTGATGCCATTTTTCTTCATGAATAGACTGAACTCTCCTGAAGTGTATTGAGGCCCGTTGTCACTCACAATCTGTTCAGGTAGGCCATTTCTGGAGAAAATGGACCTAAGAGCGGTAATGGTCTTTTCTGATGTGGTTGACTTCATCGGTATCACCTCTGGCCACTTGGAATGGGCATCGACAACAATCAGGAACATGGAGTTCATGAATGGCCCGGCAAAGTCAATATGCACTCTTTGCCATGGGGCAGATGGCCACTTCCATGGGTGAAGGGGTGCCTGTGGCGGTGCATTCTGAACTCTGTGGCACCCTGAGCAGCCTTTGGTGAGGTCTTCAATCTGTTCATCTATACCCGGCCACCACACGTAGCTCCGGGCTAGACTCTTCATCTTGACTGTGCCCAGATGTCCTTCGTGTAGATTCTCTAAGACTCTGCTGCGCAACTTTGAGGGAACTACAACACGAGATCCACACATCAGGTTTCCCTGGCATACTTAGAGTTGGTCTCGCCTGGCTGAAAACTCTGGAAACATGGAGTTACCGTGAGCTGGCCATCCTTGCATTGTGATGTTGCAGACTTTTGACAAAGTTGGGTCGTTCCTAGTTTGTCTTTGTATTTCAGTGTTTGTCACTGGCAGCTGATCCACCACTGCTGTATGGAACACATCTGCTGGATCCAGGGATGAAGTTTTTTCTTCTTCTGTTGTCGACAGTGGCAGACCCGACAAGCCATGAGCGTTACTGTGTTGTTTGGTACCTTTGAATTCAATGTCATACGAGTGTGCTCCTAGGAACAGTGCCCAACGTTGTAAGCGGGTTGTCGACATCACTTGGATTCCCTTACGAGGGTTAAAAATTGACACGAGGGGATGGTGGTCTGTCACAAGAGTAAACCTTTGTCCATAGAGGTAATGGTGGAACTTCTTGACACCCCATACTAGACTGAGGGCCTCCCGGTCGATCTGTGCATAATTGCGCTCTGCGCTCGTCAGTGACCTTGAAGCGAATGCAATTGGACGTTCAGATCCGTCTTTCATGACGTGTGACAAGACACAGTCAATCCCGTAGGGACTAGCATCGCATGCCAGTCTGATGGGTTGTGTTGGGTCATAATGGGTAAGTAGTTCATCAGATGTTATGAGTCTTTTTATTTCCTCAAACGCCCTGTCACATTTCTCAGACCACTCCCATTTTACTCCTGATTGCAACAGTGTATTCAGTGGGTGCAATGCTGTAGCAAGGTTTAGGAGAAACTTGTGATAATAATTGACGAGCCCTAAGAATGACCTTAGTTGTGATACATTCTCTGGTTTTGGCGCTTGAAGCACTGCCTCAATTTTCTCTTGTGATTTGTGTAAGCCGTGCTTGTCAATGACATGTCCACAGTATGAGATTTCACTCTTGAAAAACTTGCACTTGCTTCTCTTTGCACACAGGCCATACTCACTCTGCCTGGTGAGCACTTTGCTAAGGTTCTGAAGATGCTCTTCATCATTCTTGCCTGTCTCAATGATGTCGTCAAGGTAACATTGGGTACCGGGGATATCTTGAAGGACTTGATCCATCGCTCTTTGCCAGATCGCTGGAGCCGACGCAACACCAAAGACAAGCCTGTTGTACTGGAACAGTCCTCTGTGAGTGTTGATTGTGAGGAACTTCCTGCTAGACTCCTCAATCTCCATTTGCAGGTAGGCCTGTGCCAGGTCGATCTTTGATAACTTCTCCCCTCCTGCCAACGAAGCAAAGATATCTTCTATTCGTGGCACAGTGCGCAGCACAGGATTGATGCTTACTTTAAAGTCTCCACATATACGAACAGCTTCAGCCTTTCCTTTCTTGATCACAGGGACAATGGGCGTGGCCCAATCACTCCATTCAACCCTTGATAGGATTCCAGATGCCTCCAAGCTCTGAAGTTCAGCATCCACCTTTGGTCTCAGCGCATAAGGCACTGGACGGGCTTTATGGAATCTTGGCGTTGCCTTTTCATCCAATTCAATTCTTGCCTTCATCCCCTTTAGCGTACCAATACCCTCTGCAAACACCCTCTCATTGGCACTGAGCAGCTGTGACAGTCTCTGTGTTACACTGTGCGGGCTGCCATTGCCTGCTGATGACACATTTAGAGCTTTAATGATGTGCCAGTCCAACTGGATCTTCCTCAACCATTCATGTACGAAAAGTGCTGGCCCTCCATTTTTAAGAACATACAAGTCCAACTGCTGTGTTTTCCCACCATATGTCACTTTTACGTTCAGTTTGCCTTTTGGAGACACTTTTTCACCTGTGTAGATCTTAAGCATCACTGAGGTCTGCACTAATGGTAGTTAGGGAACAGCCGTTCGTAGTCAGACTCTGAAATGACAGATAAGGCTGATCCTGTGACTAACTCCATCTTTAATTTTACCCCTGACACAACTGCAGTGATCCAAATGATTTTTCTGTCTTGCTCAGTTATGCTGTGTAATTCTAAGCAAGCTAGTTCACTTGTGTCAGACTCTGATTCTGATCCACTTTCACATTCAGTGACATTGTGCACATGTTTGTCTTTGTGCTTAAACTTTTTATCCCGGTGTGATTTCTCTTTTCGTGGATGCTTGTTATAGGGCTTTTGTCTGCACGCTCTCTCTGTGTGTCCTGGTCTGTTACACTTTCTGCAGTTTTTGTCCTTAAACCAGCAGTCATTGACATCATGTGAGGTTTTGCCACATCTGTAACACTTATGTCTTTTACCATCACTGATTGACATTTTATGCATACTACTGCTTACACCCTTTTTCTGTAGCTCCAAAGCTTCCCTGGTTGCTGTCTCCATTGACACCGCAATTGCCAATGCTTTTTCCAGTGTAAGATCTTTTTCTGACAGTAGCCTCTTCTGCGTACTTTGACAATGCATGCCACATACCAGTCTATCATGCAATGCATCGGAAAGTCCTGTTCGAAATTCACAGAACTGAGTAAGTTTGCGCAATTCAGCTATATATTCCGAGATGATTTCATCTTTAGACTGGTTCCTATTGTGAAAACGAAATCTTTCCGCTATCACAAGGGGTTTGGGGCTCAGGTGATTCATTAAAGTGTCCACGATGTTTTGGAATGTCTGCGTAGCAGGCTTCGCTGGAGCTAATAAGTTCCGTAGCAAATTATAAGTTTTAGCACCCTTTAGGCTGAGGAGTGTGGGAACTTTCTTATCTTCCTCCACGCCATTTGCAGTACAGTACAGCTCAACTCTTTCAATATACGACTCCCAGTCTTCATTTACACTGTCAAATTCGCCTATTTTCCCGACACATGCCATATTCACGTTACGTTCAATTTATCTCACTTTCAGTGTTAGAGTTAACTTGGTTTAGCTTGCTAGTTGTGCATCGTCACTCATGCATCCCTTTGCTAGCCTCGCTGACCCCGCCGTACAGGTTCACTCTTTTTCTCTGTCTGTTTCCTCTCCTCCGAGCTCCACTGACGTCTCCCTCAACTGTCAGTGCAGCCGGTGACTGTCTCGGTTCGTACTCGTCGCCAATTTGTTGTGTTTGTTACAATTATACAATGAATATAAATGCGGACACGAAGCTGCGGTATAACAGACTGGTCTTTTACTAAGTAGATTTTGGCATGGAAGAACACTGGTACAAAAAGTATATAGGCAACCACCAATCAGACACGCCACAGAACACAGGTAGGTAGGGGATGGGGGGGGGGGGGGAGGCAGAGGCACAACTACGCCAAACAAAATAGGTCCATACACTACAGAGGTCTCACTGGATATTGTCGAATTCAATTGCGTGAAGATCCAGCAATTATACTTCATAGAGTAGTATGCTACAGGCTCAGCTCCAGTTACAGGCTCAGCTCCAACAGATACATAAGCTAGCAAGGAAGCAGCTACAGATCACACACCAACATCAGAAAAGGACATAAGACCAAAGAAAAAGGAGAAGGCCTCACAGACTTGGTTTATTGCTTTATATCTGATCTGGTTTATATCCGTGACAGCTTTAAGAAGACTGGCCTGAGTCTGAAATTGAAACCCCTATGGCATGGGCCCAGTGATTCCTAAGTGTCTTGAGCCTTTCTAATTGTGTGAAATAAAAAGGACAGTACATGTTTTGCCGTAACCATCTCTTCTTTGTATGACTGGTAACGTTCTGGGATGGCTGAACAGGCTGAGACATACTATACTGGATGAAGCTGCTGATACTGAGAAACCTGGAGTGACACCCTCCTTAGTGCCTGCAACCCCTTGCCCCAAGTCCTTCAAACAAAATTGACCCATCAAATGACTGTGAAGAAGCCACACAATCCAGAGACCTCAGCTGAGTCACCTGTCTGTGGTCGCTGTCTTTGCTGGAGGGTAAGGCCTGCCATAAATGAATCATTTAGTGATCCTGCAGTGGAACTGGAAGACCTAGAACAAGAGGAAGAACGATGAATGTGTAGAGGAGGGCTAATAAAGAAACCACACCGGCTTGTGGTTCGGGACTAACTGGTATTGTTATTTCAAAAAAAGAAAAAAAAAAAAAGAAAGAAACAACATGCAGCTAACCAAAGAACAATGACTGCTAAAAATGATTTGTTTGTTATACTTGTTAAGTTTTCTCTTGTACTTCTTGACTCTTCACATGCAAGGCGCATAATTCTTACATAATATGAATGTTATATTTTTAGCTATGTCTCCTGCACCTTGGGGAAAATAACCTGAAATTGTAAAAATTATTGAAGGCTATTTTACAGGATGTAATAAATCAGAATAGTTTACAAGACTTACTGGTAGTAGACCTAAGGTGGTCATTTAATACCTGCATATTAATCAGCAAGCACTGTTGCTAATGCTAACAATATAACAAGGATGTTGGGTGTGATGTGAGAGTGAGCAAAAGACCAAAAGTAATATAAACAATGCGGACATGGCACAAGTTTAGAGAACGGTTAGAATATAGCTTTAAAGCAGATGTGTATTTTGTTCCAAATGTTGAAAGTTTGGAGTAACATACTCAGTTTTCATTAAGAGTGGACATAATGACTGGAGACACATAGTTGAAATAGGTAGACTATACAAGAGGGTTTCAAGATAAGTGGAAAGAAAGAGTTATCAGGTGGTTCAGCACAGTGCAGAACCTTCAAATATACTAAATGGTGGGTGATCTCTTCATTTGCATTCCTCATGGGTATAAAGACTAACATTAGAGTCTATGTACGCTGCTCCATTTCATTCATGTGGTTGATGGTGTGGTTTGCTATTTAGCTATTAAAGAGGATTCATTAGTGTAGTGTGTGTGTGTTCCACAGAGTGTGCATATTAGGTTACATTAAACTATGTAACCTAGTTAACAAATTTGCAGTAATGATGGGGCACTGTAAGCTACAGCTTTACAAACACTGGCGTGGCCGTTTATTTCCCTTGCTTATATGTGTTATTCATATTTCTTAGCTATGTCAAACTTGCCAAAACCAAGTCACCATTTTAAATAATAATAGAACACAAGTTGCCAATAACTCGGACAATAAATATTTAAGTTATAGCAGAATATATGAATCCAAATAAATGAATAAAATAGATCTGATTTCTAGGCTTCTCTGAATGGGAACTTTTTTTTCTTTTGTTGAAGTAGCAGTACCGCTTTATTTTACAGTCTGCTACTTACCAGGTACTAACTAGGAAATGAGATGGTAACAAAAGTACAGTTATTAGGAAAGTGCCAAAACTGGACAGGAGGTACTAAATAATTTTCTGGTACGTACACAGAAACCTACTAGGAAACTAGAAGGCAACAAAATATAGTTATTCAGAAAGTACCCATTAGAAATGTATAGTAAGTACTAAGTTATTATTTAGGACGTACATGGTAACCTGCTAGGAAACTAGATGGTTGCCACCTGGTTTCCCAGAAGGTTTCTATGTAATTACCAGGAAATTATTTAGTACTTCCTATTCTAATAACTACGTTTTATTACCATCTCATTTTCTATTTAATACCTGGTAAGTAGCGGACTATAAAATAAAGTGTTACCGAAGTATCTCCACATTGATCTGAAAAACATTTTGAATGTGTTTCTTTTTCTGTTGAAAAATGTTGTTGAGTGGCAGTCACATTGTTCAGGTGTAGTTTTCTTATGTTGATTCTCTAGAGGAAGAACTACAAAGTAATTGGTACTCAGTTTTAGTTTTCTCACAGCCATTTTCTTGAAGAACCTTAAAGTAAAATGTATTGAGGTTTATAAGAGCATTATATAACTAAACAATATTGTCTGTGTCTGTGTGCTGTGTGTATGTGTATGTCCTCACCACGTATGATGTAGTAATCTTAAGATGTCATGCAAGGTCTTCTAAGGTTCTGTGCATCATCCCCACTGGCTAAGCCAAATGGGGGGTAAGAAAAGTTCAGTAACGGTTGATTTACCACAATATTGTACATAATAAAAAGCCTGGGGAAATGCTGTGGGGTATAATTCTGTCACAGGGCACATTACCGTCATAGCCTGGGCTTGACCAGACTCTGCAAATGAGTGCTCAATCCAGCTAGCTGCAATGCAACATGACATGCGTGCATATAGCGTATAGCACAGAAGCTACTGGGGGGAAAATGTCTTCTCTGCCTTGGTTAATGTGCAATCTAAGTGTTTTACCAAACACTTCTAAGACTTCTAGTCTTCTAGTATTTTTTAACGTTTTATACTTAGATCTAATATGACCTATTGATGAGGGAAAACATAAATCATAAATGTATCATTTACAATGCTTCTGGTACTTCATGAATTCAGAAAGTAAGTGTAGGTTCAATGAGTGCGAGTGTGTATATTTGAGAAAGCAGAGATCAAAAAGAGATCATTTGCATAGTTCTGGTTGAATGAAGAACCATTTCTGGAGAGAAACAAAATATGTTTTGAACATCTAAAAAATAGCAATTACATTTTTCAAACACCGCATTCCATTCTCTCTGCCATATTTAGCGTCACAAAATTTATTTTAAATATTTGGGTTGACCAAAATTACACAAATAAATTCTGCTAGTGTCCACAATAAGTAAATCCAAACATACATATTTTGCATCACTTCACATATATAGCTTAGAAAAATAAATGGTTCAGGTCAAACCAAGGGCTCTCAGCACCTTACCTTAAACTCTTGCCTTAAACTGTGGAGCTTATGAATTCGTTAGGACAAGAGTAACTGAGAGAAACCTATGCTGCTCCTCTGAGGAGCTGTATTTGTCTTGAACTGACAGAGGAGACAGTCAATATTTACCCCACACTGTCTAGATGTAGCCTTTTGTTAGGGCTCCCCTTTCAGACAACTTGCTAAACTCATAGCTATTTAAACTCACATTTGTTTAAACAGCCTGATATTCCATTAGTCAAACAGGTCTGTACCACCAAATAATTCCATGTAATCAGATGTCTTCTGCTGGTGAAGATTAAAGAGCTTTCCTTAGTATGGTGTGAGGCTGGACAGCTCCCTCACAAGTAACACTGAAAGTGACTGTGGGGATGGGATGACATCTTTGCTATCATTCCAACAGAAATGACTAGAAGGCTTTAGAGGGATTATTGTCTGTGAGTCCTCTCAGAGTCTTGGGTCCAGTGAACTATGTCTGATGGTGGGATGAGCAAAGGCAACATCAAGCAGAGGTCACATGCAGGTTAATAGGGCTAAATCTGAGTAACAGATTCTCTGTTGTACCTATTACATATGATATATGATCAACTCATATAATATTATTGGGAGCCAAAGGATTTTTAATTTCCTACAGTGCACATAAGGATTCTTTATGTTTATCAGATGACTGATTTACATTTCATTGAAACTTTCCAGCTGTTTCATTTTTAACTCATATTGTCAAAAAAAAAACTGGTTCATCTGAATGCGGTAGGTTTATGTTCAGTTAAAACTCTGCCAGCATTGCTAGGTGAGTTTCGAGTACTTCGGTACTCAAACTTGACTAAACTGCAGCACTCTCTTTATCGCAAGACAACATGAATTATTTAGGAAGGCAGTAAACATTCACACCTGTCAGAGCACTGCGTCGTGAGTATAAGCCTTTGCACTACAGAACATTTTACTACATATAAAGATCTGGATCTATAAACCCAGCTGCACACTACATATGACTACATTGTTGGTAAGGTACAAATATACTTGCATGGTTCAAATACTTTGCACTCACTTAAGTGTAATCACCATATCTTATCTGGCTACCCCCTCCCTCTCTCATGATGCAGAATCCAGACTGCATGGTGACTCAACAATAGGCCCAGTGGCGCAGCTCCATCTCAGGCCCCTGGTCTGTGATTCAGTGTGATTGAATAACAAACAGACAAGGCTGTGGGCCCCCACAAAGGCAAGCATTCTGCGCATCTGTCCAGGCAAGCTACCCACAAACAACATCTCCCTTTACTAAGCCTCGGAATGCCAGGAAGTCAGCGTCACACAGGGCCTGAAAAATGACCTCAATTAGGCTTGGCGAAGACAAAGTCGTTTATATGCGAACCTTGAGCTTGGGAGTAGAGCACATTTCCTCTGTTAGAGGAGACTGGTTTATGTTCTTTAAGGTTAGGGAAACTTCCAGCATGAATTTAGATTGACCTTGGCTTACTTGTGAGGTTCACTACAAACAGTCCTCACCGATGTGGACTTCAACATACTCAGTGACAACATTATCATGTCAAACAGAAAAATTTCATGTGCATGCTGTTGTATTCATGTACAATTCTGTTTGCTCTGTGCTCTCTGCAGTCATTGAGAAAAAAAATGTAATCAGATTAAACATTTTCTGAAGCAAAGCCCTGTTTGAACATTGCTTTTTGGAAGGAACTGACAGAACAAAACGAGAGATATCAGATGAATAATGCATGCATCTCATGAATATTGATGCAGGCAGTGTCATTTAAGTATTCCTGAGCTCCATGAGAGTTACTGCACATTATTCATCAAAACAGCAGCGTTATGTAAATATGAAAGCGAGACTAAATAGCTCTAAATTCCCATGATATCACTTTTCAGATGAGGCTGAAATCAACATGGACTGATCCATTGCTTTTGGTCACCAGTGACTCTACTCAAGCTTTCAGAAGGAACTGGATAATTAATCAGAGTAGAAATAATGTCTGAATATTGTTATTGATACACATCATTTCCATTTTACTGTGTGGGAAATTAATTAAATTGAATTTCTTTGCACCACTTTAGTTTGCTCTATAAAATAACATAAATAAAAATAGTTTTCCTTTCGTGTCAAATTTAGTGTGGGAATGAGAAAGGAACAAGATAAGTTTTCCTTTGAAGCAGTTTTGCCTTATATGGTATTAAGCTGTTAGATTAAACATTTTATATGTCTGTCACAGATGCAGAAAAATGTCAGTTATGAATACAAAGAGCCACAAAGATGTTTCAGTGTAAGACTCCGTGTCAGAGAGTTTTAAACTGTGTTAAATGGCAGGTTATGATTGTTTCATTTTTTTTTGATGACTCATGACATCTGGACTGAAAAATACGGATATTTCTTTGAAGGAAAATTAGGACAGTTGCATAACCTTTGGCTGTGAGTATGACCAGGTCTGTATGTAATCAGAGAGACATTGGCAGTCATTCTGCTTCCCTAAGAAACCCAATTTGTCCTGAGAGTTTAGCAAGAGAGAAGGAGCATTATTTCATTTGACAGGAATGATGTCAAAATCTTGTCTCTCTCCATTGGAGGGATGATCAGGGGCCAAACATTTCTGACAGGGTGAGTTTACTATTCTGTCATGCGCTGTCATCACACCATGCCAAAAACACAGTAAAAAAGCACATTCCTTTGAGCTCTCATAGCCTTCCCGTCAAAAAAGGTTAAATGTGTGTGCAGCATCAAATTTGTTTGGCTATGGCTCAAGCAAATCTTGGCTGAAACCTGACCTGATTTCTTCCCAAGGTCAAAGCACTGACAGGTCCAGATACTGGCAGGGCGAACCAGTGAAGTCAGCCAATCTCATCCCAAGGTCATAGACTGCAGAGATTAAAAGTTTACACAAAAGGAAGAAATGACAGTCACTACAGTGTGTCCTTTGGTTCAATTCATTTCACAAATCAATACAATCATCATTACGCATTATTGAATTGCTGGATTAAAAGCAATTTATAACTCACTGAAATACTCATAGCACTCATAGTTCGCCAGGCTAAATATAAAGCTTTGTTCATTTCTTCATCATACCTTTCCCACGCTATCAGAAAATTAAAAGTAATATTTTATCAGAAGTAATGAGAAGTCATCTTCCTCCTCATTCACCTATGCTGGCACTTTCAGCAAAAATGGTGCAAACCACAGACAAATCAATATAGCAATTGTTAATTAATGTAGAGCATTAATTGGTGCTGTGGAACAAGTCACATATGTCTTTGGGTTGTAATGTCTGCTGAGTTTAAGACAAAGCCAAATTTTTGCAGACATACAAAGGCATGAATTTAAACAGATGCTTTTTGCAGAGAAAGCTTTTCAGCTTTTTGAGCTTTTCCTCATTTAATGTTAAAAACATATTGTAACACACTGATCAGAACATCTAAATGTCAGTGATGATGCTTTTATACTATAATCCTTTTAAGAAAATTAAAAGCAAGGGGAGAGAAATGTGGAGTTTCCTTGATTTTTTTTAATCCAGATCTAAGCCATACATTATGCCTACTGATCACGTTATTTTTTATCCTTGGAAAGAAAACCATTGAGTTTACTAACTAATATGAGTATGAGCAACATGCATTGTTAATTAAACATCATCAGCATCTATTTAGATGAGGCTTTTTCAAACCTGTTCAAATTACTCCTCTTCGTTCTCATCTCTCCAACAGTAACGTGTTTTCACTTAATCACCCAGGGTGACTGTGAGTATGGAGAACATTTAAGGCATTTGGTAATTTCCTTTCCATAACTCTAAATAGAGACAACACACACCGTACAAGCGGTAGAGATCAGTGAATTCAATGTCTTTTAATAATGTATAATAACAGGCCACATTTTCATATTATCACATTTGGCTGATGTGATAATATCATCCGTGGGACAAAAAAAATGGATCTCAAGACAGTAATTATGTAATATCATTGAAGTTTGCACAGCAGGACTTGCCAGAGTGCATTAAGCCACTGAGGTAGAAATAATCTTAGCAATGTTCTCCCAAACAGTAATGCTGTCTCAACAGCACAGTAACACAAATGTTAACATGCTTTCTCTTTCATTCCAGGCCTTCTGCAGCACAAATTACAAACTATCTTCTTTGTGATTTACTGCAGTTGAGAGAAATACACTGGTCCATTATCACTAATCAAGTACTGAATGTAAATTACACACAGAACTTTAATGCTTTTGGTCAGTGATTTAGAATGAGTATGCTGCATTATGTAGAATTCATACACATGATCAGATCACAATTCTTAAGACAACCACAAAATGGGACAGAGTACCGGTCTTTACATGTACACTTGCTTCCTATTGATATTCACTTTGCTTATCAAGTTGCTGACAAATTGGAGTATTTGGAATTTTGATAAACCATGTTTAATATAATGTCAGTTTATGTGTTTTATGTTAAAATGTGCCATATTCGAATGAGAGGACTTTTGGAATTATATTCATTTGATCTGAATTTGATTAATGTCCTAAGCCATGTGCAGATGAATAGGGAGGGAAACGTCTTCAGACAGTTTATATAGCCAGTGTAGTTTTGTCCTTTCTATGTAATACTCATATGCTCATACCACACACCCCATCAGAAAAACAGGTGGAAAAAAAGAAAAAAGAAAAAAAAAAAAAACCCTGATTCAGCACCTTGGACAGCAGCCTCAAATACACAAACAGGAGAAAGGGCCAAAGTGCTGCAGCTACTTATTTTTTATTTGTTATTTCCTTAAAAATGTTAAATTTTCATGTTGCTTTCTGACGCTTCCTATTCATTGCATCTAATATGATATATCAAATGATTGATGTGACGTGATGTGATATGATGTGATATAACAGTGAGGTAAATATGAAGGAGCATCTAGGTTATTTGACATTTAACAATACACTGGCAATCACAGTCTCTTAATCAATGTCACAGATTTAGTCTGGTTTTGGACTAGATTATATATTAACCATAAAATGTCAAAAGCTTCATGAATAAATGCTTATAAAAATCTTCCTCATCTTGTGTGCAGTAACTGCTGAGTGTGCATTAACCTAGTCCAGACTGATGTTGCTTGACTGAATACTCACATTAGTAGTTTGAAAGTTCCTTATTCATTCATGCTGTCCTTTCTATTTTTTTTTTATGCTGGGCTAGCAAACACTTCACTATGGACTTTACACAGCCTTCTAGTATGATAAATAATTACAGCCTTCCAACATTATCAGATCTTTTATTAAACTCGATCAGGGAAAGACCGGGTCCAGGCGTTTTATCATTGCTTAAATTTTTATGGTTACTTCATCTCAGGAAACATGTACATGATCAGAAAAGTCTGCATTGGAAATTAATAATTATAACAGCAAATAGCTTTTTGCTGAACCATGTGGTATCCATAATAGCAAATCCTGTGGTGCCCAAAGAATTACAAAATACAATTATAAGAGCATTTTGTCCTAGATTAAACAGATAAGGACTTTTTCACCCTTCAGTCATGGGTAGGATACTATTAGACATGCTAGTCAGGGGTCTGTTTCCAATAGATGGGCTTGTTCTCAACACTAAAAAAACATGAACGTGGGTCCCAGAGGGGTTCTTCCAGTTAAGGCACTGTCTGACACTGTATGCATGCCACATCTGGGATTCACGGTTCTGTTGCCAGAGGACCAGGGAATACAATTGGACATGTCTTTTTATTGTGTCTGCTAGAGCTGCTCCCTCTCGATGCTTGTTAGTGGTCACTGATGGTCAGGTGTCTCTGCAGGTGTGGGTATCGTCAGAAGAATGGCACTCTACTCTGAGCATGTTACATAATTTCACAATAGAGAGGAGACTCTATTGTTCATATTAGAAGGCACATGCTCATGCCACTCTCTCCCAGCCTGAGTTACCAGCTGTGTCAGTGTGAGACTAATTGCAATGGGTAATTGTATGTTCCAAAATTCCAAATTAAGTAGAAATGGGGGTAACGTTTTTTAAAGGGAGAAATACATTAAAGTGCAAATTCTGTTATTTTGCATGTATAAGGCAAGCTTCTAATCACAGACCTTCCATAAACAATCTCTTAATTGTCCATACTGCTTAATTTTCTTACTCTGTTCCCAAGACCACAAACTATATTCTCTCCTACTGACAGATTTACTTTGATACACAACTGGACAATATGGTCTTTACCCCCTTGGGAGTTCAGCATAGGTACTGTATCTATCTGTGAGCCACTCCTCTGTGACCTTCGCATGGGAATTCTTCCAAAGTCTACAGGGTAATTAAATGTATCAGGAACCATCTGTGGGGCATTCATCACTGCCATCCGTCCTAATAGTTATTGCTGGCATCTAGTTAAAGTGGTAAGAGTCTGGTCATTTAAACTAGTGCTCAAAATCAATATAAATAACCTGTAATTAAATGGTGGCTTCTTTTTTTTCTAAATGTCTTTTTTTGACTGTTTGTAACATGCTATTGATTTATTGACTTTTTTTTTTTTACAGTGTACAGTAAAATGAACTCCTGCTCGATTAACCTTAGGACTACTGTATCAGCCTTAATGTTAATCAAGTAGGACTATACAATGTATATGGTGTTAAATCAACTGTTACTCTTCCATCCTTGTCATTATTGAGTCTTTATCAGAATAAAAATGAAATGTTGGGCCAAAAATCCATTAGAAATTCTTTCAGAGAAATTCAGCAAGTATTTCTGTTTTCATTATCTTTTCCTTTTTTTTAAGGTCAAGTGAGCTGGACAGTGGGAAAGCTGGAACACCTATTGCAGCCAGTCATCTAGCTATAACAAATTAAAACCAAGAGACCACTGTCTGATCCATGGGTTAAGCAGAAAACATGAGCCATGTCACAAATGAGTTTCCAGCCAGTCGGCAAAAGTTTGGCTATATTGCATGTCTGTTTGATGTGCGAGTGACAGGCACTCTAACTCTCTCCGACACGCTGTTGAGAGTGATGAGGGGATGGTTGGGGAGGTGGAGAGGCATGAACTGACAGGTGCCACAGACAGCCATCCACGTTGGCCAGGGCTCCTCCATGCACATATCACCCCCCCTTCCCCTTCTCTTCTATCTCCTTCACTCAGCTTTTCAGTCGCTGAGATATCCTTTGACTGCTGACCCACCACAGACCCCCATAGTGGAGCGTCCAAGACTGGACTGATGTAGTGACAGTGACACAGTGACACCTCCAATCAGAGAGCCAGATGCCCAGGGGCATAGGTCAGTATCTCCAGTAAGTCAAACACACCCACAATCCTCTCAGACCAGGCACAAAAATATCAGATGCAAATTTTAAGATTAGTTACAACCAGCTATAACTGAAGCTCACACAGAAGATGGTACCTCATTGGAATAGTAGTTTCTTGCTATTGGTCTTGGGGAAGCATGTACTCGTGTTTGTACTGAACACAACAACAACAGAAACTAAAACCTTTATTCAGTCTTGAGTTTATTTTCTCAAAGATCACTAAACCCTGTTACCTAAAGTACATTACACAGATTCAATCACAGATCGTGAAGTTATCTTAGTTGATTAAGGCTATAGTTAACAACAGCTGAAGCCTAAAAAAATCAATCTGTGGATACCCCTAAATTTATGTTGCTGCTTTGATAGGTGACTGAAATAAGTAGGGCTTCACACTATTACATCTGCTTAGGCACAGTGAATATCTGAAAAAAAATCCTAGTGTCTCTTTCCTAAGCACATTTACATAAGCCCAAGCTTTCCCCCAGGCTAATTCGGAAAATAACAAGCCAGAGTTCATTTCTGTAAAGAAAAAGACATGTTTTCAAATGGCCCCTAATGCAGACTCTGGATCATTGGTTATACTGAATAAGCACGTAAATGTGTCCTGCTATCACAGATCCATTGCAGTAAACACTATAATGTTTTCTCTCACTATTCCTTCATATCTGTGTAATACATCCAACACCATATGACAAATGAATGTGGCCCTGATCACATAGGAGACACAAGAGCGATTAGCCTTACATCATCAAGAATGGATTTCAGGGAGAACTGTTATTTTAATGTAAATTGAATGAATATAGGAAGTGAGCAATCCTTGCAGTCTTAAAGTTCCCTTTAAACATACCTAAACTACAAATGCAAAAACTCTTTTCTCTCATAAAACGTCTAGCAAGTTTTCTAGCAGATCAAGAGAACTCAGTTAGTCGTGCACTGAGAAGTGCTAAACTCTTCCACCAATTATAAAAAAAAAAAATAGATTTGTCATAATCTTTTCAGAATGAATTCAAAAATATAAACAGCAGTTTTGAGAGTAAAACAAACAAAATCACACTGGCCAGCTGTATAGCTGTGTTAAGCTCCGCAGTAGTACAAATGAAATCAGCATGCTCCAGAGGAGGGAAAGGAAGTAGCAAATTGTCTATTTGAAGTAAATGAGCAATGTTCCATTTGCATGTCAAAGGAAGGATGGCTCATAACAGCTTTGACTAAGCCTGTGACCTTCATCAAAACCTGACAGTGTGATTGATTATAGCAAATACCTGTATCATGTTTTTTTGGTTTTTTTGGGGGGGGTTTTTTAAAACCTGGGAAAAAAATTCTGCATGTTTCATTTGAATTTTTATATCCTTCCAAAGAATGGAATCCTCTCCTGGTAGCAACAGAAGAGCTCTATCTAAACTCCATCTGTCTAGCCAGGCAGTGATTAATGTTGTTCTGCCAGCCTGCACCTCACTTGTGTTACTCTTTGACATCAGCATCACATCAGATCACAGCAACCTTTACCTAGCACACACAACAGTCACACAAGCAAAAATGTCACTATTGACTTAGTGCGGATTTTGTTTTACCTATGACAGCCAGAGACAAGGCAGGCACACACTTTCCATCATGACCTCTTAATCAATAAACGCATTTATCCCTTCTCCGCTGAAACTTTAAATCAACAGCTCTCTCCAACTTGTTCTGTTTTGGTATATTTTTGTCAGAGTAAATGGGTTGTTCAGAATTAATGAGATAATAATTAAATTTAAGTTGAAATCCACGTCTTACGTTTTCTACTCTAAATGTTTTAGATGAATCAAACAATCTCACACCCTCAGGCATGTGTCTCTACTTTTTGGTGTTTATGAATGGCAGACTGCCTAATTAACACTGACATGGAAATTGAGATCCGTATTGAGATTCTGAAGTCGGGTACTAGTGCAACGGCACTCCTAATTCTAAACTATGGGATTTAAAAACATCACAGCTGCCATCTGGACAAAACGCAGCTGAGAACTTTTAATGAGGACAGTGAATCTTCCCATTAATTATGTCATGCATATTATTATTCTCGCAGTATGGTGCTTTCCTCATTAGTGTGGCCGATAGGCCAATAGAGCACCTTCAGGTTGAGTTTTGTCTGGGCTTCCTCTTCGCTTAAAGAAAAGAGAGACAGACAGTGTCTCTGGCTGGCGCCTGCCATTATCTGGAAGAAGAAGCTTGAAGCTGTTGCCTGGTTTGAGCAGGAACTCTGGCTGAGGAATCACGTATCCTGATAAATTTAGTATGGAAGACTTCCTATTTCACACTACTGTCTTTTCAAATGTTCAGAATGTGCAAAACAATGTAGTCACAAACAAGTTGAACAGAGCTTTTTTGGCAGACTCATGACCCCCAAGAGAATGTAGCATGTGTACATGACTCAGTTATTTGACTCAAACTATATAGGACTCAAAATCTGTTCATTCATGCATGAGGGAGAATGAGCAACTCCATTCAAAAAGTATTTTCATGCCTGGTTGTTAACCACTCACTAGAGAAAACCAAGCAATAACATCAGAACATCTGCGTAATGTTCAAACAGTAAATGCTGTTTCAAGTGATTAAAAGGCACTCTGGTTAACATTCAAAATGTGAGCCACTTTGAGAATGGTTCACTTGTCGGCTAAACAGTATAATAACTGCGGTCAAACATAAGCAGATGAGATCAAAGAAAGGTAATATTCAATCCGACTGTAGCTCAATTATCAATTACCTGTGACAATACTTGGATACTTAAGTGGTTAGTTAAGCTTCAAAAGTATAAACTCCTTCACATCAGACTATATTCGTCTCCTAAGTTATAAAGGCATATTCCCTAAATATCATAGTCTTCATTTGTTTATGCTACAGCATCTCTCATGGTAGTCATTATGATAGTTTGGATTAACTTTTTGCTGCTGTAATCACTCTGAACTTTTCATACAATACAGCCAAAGCATAATGGTCTGTCTCACCCGTGTTTGCTGAAGCATATTTGTGGCAGTTTATTCTTTCAGAAGAGTGGACAACAACACCCTGGTAAAATGATCTAAACTGGCATTATTTAAAATGCCACAATGTTTTATGTGCCTTAAGATAGAGAGCGTATGTATGGATTTCCAGTGCACTCACCCACAAGCCCTTTTCTCTGGGCCAGAGCCCCACCACACTACTTAAGAAATCATTAAACCAAAGTGTCGTCACGCTCTGATGCCAAAGATAACATTTATCTAAGTCTGAGTCGCTGTGATTTGAAGTAGAGCAGTTTTACCCTAAGCAATGAATAGATTAAACAGTCAATGTGTTCTCAAGCAATAATCAAATAAGAATATATCTATAACCCCAATAATGTGTGAGTGACCACAAATCCTTTTGTGGATTTCTCTTTATGAATGCACATCAGAGGAAATGGGGAGTGGTTGAATTGTTACAATAAGTGGTAAGGCCTTTTCACTTGTATGAGAGGAGAACATTCATTGATCAAATATTAAGTACAGTCATGTGGAATCTACCAGAAATGTTCGGTCTGAGCTCAGTATATGATTTATTAAAACAAGCTTGATGCAAAGACTAGGTTATCACCTTGACAACAAGATGCCCTTCATGTTGTGGTGTTGTTGGAAAATGGAGCAGTGAAAAATGCCAAAAGAAGACCCACAGCCTGTGCGATTAGGCATGAAGTGAAGATTAGCCCCATCTGTTGTGCCTCTGAGAGTTACAATACATTAATATTTTATGATCAGCTACAGTAAATAACAAAAAGGGAAAAAATTCCAAGACAATATCCTCAATAATGAAATCTACTCATTTCATTATCAAAAGCAGCTGGAATCACTTGCTAGGGGGGTTATGATGCTTTATTCATCTCAGTTTTATTCAGTTCTCATAATTGAAAAACATGTTTAAAAACAAGCCACTTTTCACATATTAGTAAATGGGAATGACATTTTTCCCCAGATCAGATATAACATTAGTTTGGTACTAAACTACCATTTTGACCTGTCCTCATCCTGGAAAACCATTCTAAGTTATTAAACCTTATCTAAATAACTGGACATACAAAACAAATGAATGAATAACTAAATGAATAAATGAATGAAATATGTAGCTTTAGGTTAAAACTTTTGCAACTTTGAAGTCACACTTCTCTAACTGGAGCACACATCTAATCAGTCTGAGTTTGAGAAACCTTAGTGAAATAAGAAGTTTCTGTAGGACCACAAACACAAAAACTGTTCAAGAAATGTTCTTAGCAGAGCAAACAATAGATTCAGTCACTGAAGCCACTCACAACACTTCCAAGCTGCCTGGTCAAGAGTAAGTATATCATCTCAAGACCAGTACACACCTTCCATCTAGAGCTTCGCTTAACAGTATCCAACATCTCAACAAGCTTGAGGCATGCAGTGAGTCTCTGTCTGCTGCCACCATCAGTTTCTGCTATGGCTTTTCTCACACAAGAGTTCAGTCCTCTTTCAAATTGAGCACTCTCTGAGCACTGTCCTAAACCTCAAAGGTCTGTCTAAACCAAAGCTTCCTCCTCTGAGACAGGAGGACAAAACTAGCAAAGGGGTCACCGTGAGCTGTTCAACATAGACGATACAACAGTATTTCTGTTGAACTATCAGGGCTTCACCTGGTGTCAATCACCTGCACAAGGGATGGTTATCCAGCCATCTCTCCTTTCAGCAGCCTTAGGGCTCTTTGGGTTACTGACGTTAGTGCTGACTGGCATGACGACACATCAGAGGAGCCGGGCTGATGTTTTGATCACTGCTGACTGGCTCTGTGATACAGGCCACTGACAGCCAGAGGCCGGGAAACAATCACACCACATCAAAGTCAAAATGCCCCCCTTCCCCGACACACACCTCCTCATGAAATGGAAATCATCATCATTTCAACTCTCCAAACTAATGAGCTCCAGGGATCAAATATTTTGAACAGCCAGACAAAGGGGCAGAGACAAGGATTGAAAGTGGTTTGCACAAATTTAGCAGGTTCGTAACTTAAAGCGCAAACAAACAAACAAATAAATAAATAAATAAATAATCTAATCAGTCTCTGGTAGCATTTTGTGTCTTCTTACATAAAGCACCAGATCATTGAAAATAATTTGCATGCCTGAGTAGTTCTGTATACCTACCCATTACCTATATTAAATTAACATGCAATGGAGGACATTTAGTCATAACTGAAGAGATTTTCCTGAATAATGTTCCTCCTTATGTATCATAATTTCACAGTAGCTGTTGCTTGCTTTCCATCACAATTATTTTTGAAGGTCTCAGCTACTGTCAGTAATTCAACATTCAGTTACAATTCTGGGGCTTAAAAATGGAAGAGGAAGATAAAATAAATCTGTCAAGCCTGACATACTTCAATAACAGATTATTACATGAACTCTAAATCTTGACTGATCAAACTTTAGTGTCGAATTTCAGAAACTGTACCAGCATTAAATTCTGAGGTTGTTTAGCCTTGTTTTCAAACATTAAATAATGTCTCTTGGTTTCCTTTTAAGAGTGATGAGGCCTTTATGGTTCCATAAGTAGCAACCTCACCCTGTGCTGGTTCACAGCAGTCATGACATTAAAGAAATAAGGATGACACTCTAGTGTCTAATCAAGACAAAGCAGAAGAGCACACATATTGAGTGGCGCCTCCCTGCTGAAGCCTTTCGGTTGCCGTCAAAGTAATCAGACTGGTGCACTAATTAAGAAACACTCTTGTGTCATAACAATAAATGACATTAGACCCCTCTGCAGCAACGACTCCTCCGGCGACACCTCCTAGGCAAGAAGCCAAATGGGTGGATACCACCCTTTCTAGCAATGCTTGCAGACAGACAACAAATCGCTTAGATGTGACAAAAACACCTTGGATGTCTATGGATTTGCCTCCTTGTATGGCACGTGTGCAGTAGATGAGCTGAGAGGAAGAGATACAGAGGTAACTTAGACCTGCCCATAAGTGAAGCTGGTGCATAGGTAGGGCCTCAAGAGAGAAAAAGAATGTCTCGGAGTAATATGTTTGCACGCATGTGTTTATATGTATGTGTGTGTGTGTGTCTGTGTGTGTGTGTGTATGTATGTGTGTGTGTGTGTGTGTGTGTGTGTGTGTGTGTGTGTGTGTGTGTGTGTGCATGTGTGCGTGTGTGTGCATGCATGCATGCGTTTGTGCGTGGGTGGGTGTAGAGAGAGCACTACGAGCATTATTTGGTAACATTAACATCACCCACAGGTGAGGGTATGAACATTTGGTAACTCATTATACTGTCTCTTCTGTCTTTGCAGAAGAGAAGTTGATAACACTTTCTGTAGCTTTGAGACCATGTGCTCCCAGTACCCCTCTGACACAGAGACCACTTGGTAAAACATTAAACCTGCATCAGTCAGACTCAAGCCTCATGAGAATGATACTGTGTTGCTTATCAATTAAAACTACTCTCCCCATCTGGGATGTTTATAATGCATAGGTTTCTTTGTAATTTATGAACAATATCATTTTCTTCTGTAACGCCTTTCAAAGTTTTATCATAGCATAGCCAGTTTTAAGTTTCTGAAAACAAGATGTCTCATAATTTATAGTAACTTCAGTGTTGAAGATTTTCTCTCTCTCTCTCTCTCTCTCTCTCTCTCTCTTTACTATTTTTGTACCTATCTATCTGTCAATGCACATGTGTGTGTGTGTGTGTGTGTGTGTGCGTGTGTGCGTGTGCGTGCGTGCATGCATGCGTCCATGCATGTGTATGTGTGTGTGTGTGCGTGCGAGTGCGAGTGCATGTATGTGTATGTGTGTGTATTAGGGTGGCCATATGTCCAGCTTTTGGATGGACAGTCTGTTTTTTTAGCTCTCTGTCCGGCGTCTGGCGTCCTAAAGAGCATTTTGTTACATGCGTCACTCTTATTGGTTACTGTGAAAAAAGTCTGCGTTTTTATTGGCTAATGGTGCACGCGTGCACTCTGAAAGTGCGTATTTATGATCACAGTTATTTTCAATGTCAATATTATTGTTTTGCTGGTTATTGGCTGATGTACCTGTCAAATCAATGACCTTGTATTATATTGGTTTAATGTATAAACGCTTGCCAATCACCAAATATGTAATGTAGTGACAGTGGCCACCCTATTTTGTGTGTGTGTGTGTATATGTGTGTGTGCGCCCGCGTGTGCGTGTCAGTCGGTCTGTCTGTCTATCTAGCTATCTGACTCTGTGCATGTGTGTGTGTGTGTGTGTGTGTGTGTGTGCGCACATGTCTGTCTGTCTGTCTATCTAGCTAGCCAGCTAGCTATGTGCACGTGTGTGTGTGTGTGTGTGTGTGTGTGTGTGTACGTGTGTGTGTGTACTTACATGTGCATTTGTTCAACAGAACACTGAAATGCTAAAATGATAAAAATGTTCCTGAATTCTAGTCATGAAACATTAAGCACACCCACAGATATAAACCATTTACTGTTTCCTTATCTATGAACATTTATGTATCCACTGACATGAGGCACGCATTATCTCTTTATTTACTAACATTAATGTTCTTGTTGTTGTTCTTATTTTACTACTTTAAAAGCAATCATTCATATCAGTCATGACTTACCATTCATTTTAGAGATACCATTGTCCATTTCAGGGCAAGTTGTATTACCCATTGTGGCTTTTGTGTAATCTGCACTAATTATACAAACATGTGTTTATACATGCAAGATGCAGAATCTCACCACCGGTGCTTCATAATGGAAATTAATGTAGGAAAGTTTTGTTTTCTCATTCCTTGGAATCTTAAGAGCCACTTTTGTGTCATTGTGGTTGCAAGGTGTTTGATAGCTTTAATTAGTTTGAAGCAGAGTGAGATACTGTGTAGCAAGCAAATGTAGTTTTTTTTGCTTTTCCTTTTTTTCTGTGAAACTCATTCAGAATGAGTACTCCCCAAACGTGACTTCTGAAGATAAACAGTGGTAGGGAACAGCATGTTCTTTAAAAGACAGGTAGATAATATTGTAATGGTACTCTCACTGCAATGAGATGGTTTAAAATCAAATTTATCATAAAGTCAGGAAAAGCATCTCTCATTAAAATCTAGTATGGCGTATTGTATGGAGTTATTAACCTGCTGCTTTAGTGGGATTGCGTTGTCTTTAAACGAATTTTGCAGAGGAAAAGTCACAAGACAACAGTAATGGTGTTGTTTAAGTTTGTCCAACCCAGCATCTGAAACCAGAGATTGCCGTCAGGATTTTGGATTGGGGGAAAAAAAAAAAAAAAATAATATATATATATATATATATATATATATATATGCACACAAGGGGATAAAAATCATAATTGAATGTCAGAGCACTCACATCAACCCTGTGGCAGAATCCCTCCAAATGTACATTTTTTCAGCCTGAAAGATTAGTAATTTCTACAAGTCATGTTAATTATTTTTCAGTTATGAAAGCTGTGGTCCCATTTGAATTTTTTTTTTTAACAAATTGGGTGGATTTTTCTATTCTCTCATTAGAAAAGAAGAAAAACGAGTCCTCTGTAGTTATTTGACCTTAATGTTAGCATGTGATAATGTGATTTCACTGGATGTCTGTACAATAAATAATCACATCAAAAGATATGGATCATAGTGTTATCATACCCTTAACAAATTTCTAAATTGTTTGGAATCACAGTACTATAGAACTGATTTTAATATTCATGCATATCCTCCAGGATGTAGATCAGTGCTTAAATCCAAACTAAAATCCAAAAGTTGTTTCCCAGGAACACATAAGAACAGCGGCAAAAGAAAGAAATAAAAACATTGTTATATTGGTTATCCAGAAACAGAGCATGATGAATATTTTACATGTAAGACGTTAATAACAGGCAACATTAATGTGTACTACTATAATGAAGACCAATTCTAAATGCTATGTTCAGAACAGAAAACTGTCTTGTGTTGTCCTCTGAAACCTATGCTGAAGTTGTGAAGTATCACTGAAGTAGTCTCTACGTGCCACCACATTAGATTCTTCTTTAGTCTTCTCTGTGGATTAGCCGTTATGGATTCATTTAGCCAAAACGTTTTACCCCTAAGGCTTCACACTAATCCTGTTCTTCAGTTAAAAAGCCATTATACTGTATTGCAGGTAAATGACAGTGCTCCAGGGTACAACAGTCTTATTCCACTTGGGAGCTGACTATGAAAAGTAAATACATTTGCTTTTTCTATGTGACTGCCGACCGTAAGGAGAAATCAGTCCAAAGGCATGATGTACTAAATTTAACAAGTGAAATTTGACACTCCTGTGTCTTCATGTAGTCCTGCACATCAAGAGTAGCTAACATCTTTTTCAAAATAAACAGTTTACACATTTTCTAATGAAAAGTTATGATCGACAGCAAGTACTGTAAACACAACAACTTTATTTTGGAGAGGAAACCCAAAGCAGTTACACAACTGTCTGAAATCTTGATTGAAGAGACAGGTCTGCCAAGACCAAATATAAGTATCATTGTATATTAAATATGTGCTACTGCACCATTACTTTTATGACCAGTTACTTCAGATTCTCTGCGGGCAAGAAAATCAACCATTTACCACCCGGAGAAGAACTGTAATATGCCATTGAATGAATGTAGAGAAAATTGTATCTGAATATACTGTTACCATAAAGATCTAACTACACGAATGTGCTGCAGAATTACTTTATGTATCTGACCAGTTGCAAATTGTTGCAGTTTTTCAATTTAGTCGGTGATGCTGTATTGTATGAACATTACATTAAGTGGTGCACTATTTAATATGAGGCTTTGTGTTTTGAAGGTTACTGATGTAGTAGCTGTGACATTTAAAAGGTATTGTATTAAAATCCTGATATTTATAGAAATAGGCTATCAGCATAAAGTTGCTTCATGCGTGTGCACTAGAATCCTAGAGGTTCAAGCTTTTTCACAGAGAAGTCTGTGAGTATTCGGGATAGCACACACATGTATCAGCAGATGGTCTGCCTGCTAAGCAGATGGAGCATATTGCTATAGTGATATAAGGCAGAGCCAGAAATTACAGCAATCAGAGTGGGTGACACAGACAGCAAAGAAATACTGAACTCCATTTCTCTAGCATTGGTCTATCGGAGAATGCTGAAACATAACAGTCATGGCACAAATTAAAGTGTCATATTGTGAATAATCTGAAACGTAATAAGACACTGCACAGAGCAGTGAGGAACAGCAGAAGTGCAAGTATGTTACTTACACAGAGGATTCTGTTCCAATTTCTGTCTTCATTTTATGTTTTATTCTTATAGTAGCCTTTCTGAAAGGCACTGGGATACCCCTAGTGCATGACACATACTGTGACACTTGCAAATATAAGAGGATGTCTATGACCCATCTGCTTATGTATTTTTGTCCGCTTGATCTTGATTTATGACCAGCAACTGATAGTCTGTGACTTTCGACCCAATAAAAGAACATAAAAAATGAGAGGCAATGATTGGCTATGGTATAGAAAAGACTTAAAATGGTCAACACCTCACAACAAGTCCACAGAAGCGTGACTTGGTTAGGGGTGCTGTACTGTAATTTCACTTCCATATAAACCTGGGGTGAAATAGGCCTGCAATATGACACATTATGGGAGATACAGACTGAACAAACTGAAGTATAAAGAAACGTAATGTTGTATTTTCACATTTTTTCCACTTATTGTGCTGTTGAATCCCTCTTGTCATCTGCAGCCTTGTTAAAATTAACCAAAATTGTTCGGTTGTAAATGAAGTGGGAATTATCAGAGCGTAAAGGTACCACTTCAGTCATTTCAAAAAGATAAAAGGCAGATGAGAGTTGGAGAGAGGGAGAAAAAGAGAAGAGCCTGGGCACATTTTTGTCTGTTATTAAAAGTGTTATTAAAAGACCCAATATATTGCCTCCTGACTAAAGCAATGGAGAAGCAGAGGTGGCAGCTCTGCATATATATATATATATATATATATATTTTTTTTTTTTTTTTTCCCCAGTAATTATTACAACAAACACTTGTAGCGGAATATTAGCTGGTTGTAAAGATTGCCGCCTAGCTCAGAAAACAGCATGGGACCAACACCTGGGCAGCATTAATATGCATGACAACCTGTTCCTACGACAAACAATAGGATTCTTGTAAAGCATTTAATATAAAAGCTGTCACACAGGGGACACAGAACTCTGGGAATCACACTGCGTTTTTAATTTGAAACAGAGACAGGAAATTGGCCGTGGATCTAGATGACCCTACATTTGGAAGGGGAAGTCTCCTTGTCATAACGCACGAAAGACTGGGTGTGCGTATGAGCTGATCTATGGTCAAGTATTCTCTATAATCATGATCTCTACAAGCACTCAGAGAACTGAGGTAGACTGGTCTCAGATCAGCTCATGAGCCAAGACCTCTCCCCCTGGAGTGCACTGATAAGGGAGTATGTAATGGGAGAGAAGGCCCCTGGGGTGAGAGAGGCTGACAGTAAAGGGTGAAGAGACTGAAATTCCCCAAGGCAATTTCAAATACAACATAGCCAGCTCAGGGTTTCACAGCACCAAAGACAGCTAATGAAACTGAATAATTGCATTTATAAGTCACACCTTACAGGATATAGTATAATTTAGTGATTCACATGTGAGTTCAGTAACGCTACGGAAATCAATCATCCAAAATCTAACAGACCTTTACAATATTGTCTCAACAGAAATCAGCATTTAGAAAAAGAAAAAAAAAAAGCTTCATCTAAAAAGGCTGAACTAAATAATCTATAATTTCATTTAAGATAAGTGACAAAGTCGGTCTTAAGATGAACTACTAGACAGGTTAAGAAATAATGAGAAACTATCCTGACGTAGGGACAGTCTGTTCCTGATTTCTCCTGTCTTAGTGTGCACACTTCCCCCACACAATGCTTTTCCTGATTTGCTGCTCCAAAGCCAGCTATTCAGGGTTACATGGCTGTCATCTGTCTCAAAAGCCCAGATCATTCAGGTGTATAACTGTTAGTCTGGCTAAATTGGGCAGAGCAGGAAGATTTCAGAGGAGCAATCCAGTCATTGATCCTTTGCTCAGCTGTATTCTACAGCTCTGGGACAAAAGTAGGACAAGCCTCAAAGAGAGGCTCAAAAGGTTTCTCACTGGGGTGTAAAAGAAAAAAGGCTGAAATGTTATTTTGTCAGAACAGGGTGTTGTGAAAGCAAGTGAACAATAGACCAGTGAAATGGAGCAGAGTGCAGAAAAGTTGTATAAAAAGCAAACAATGTTTCATTTTGGAAAACACCTCTTGACGATGATGATGCAAATGACGATGATTAAGGACGTAAACTTGTAATCACAGTATGCTCTGAAAATAATCATGGTTGGTTTCTTTGGAAAATGTCACTACTGCCACTCAGTGGATTTAAGTGGTACTAACGTTCATCCGAGCCGAAGTATGACACCATTTGGAAATTATGCTGAACCAATATAAAATAAACTGACAAAACAAATGCAAATGAACAGTTTGCGTGGACACTGAATAATATATACTTTTGGTTTCATTATCCTCTGAATTCATTTCAGCAAAAACCAACACAAGGTACACATTGCAGATGGCTAAACAGTGACATAATGACATAATAGAAAGCTTTTTCTGATGCAACCAGAGCTCGAAGAAGTGAGGTCATCAAATGACCTTGTGGTATGTAAGGTTACTGTACACACACTTTGTGACTCAACACATATTAAAGTTTACATAGCGCTTTATGCTCACTTTGGAAATTGCTGAGATCCTTCAACTGATCACTGCATCAGGAGATCAAATCTGTCATGAAAATCCTCCTAACTTTAAATCCCCATGTAAAGAAACCATTAATACTGTCATAATGGTTAGTTACAAGCTGTACTTTCCATAACTGCAGCACGCCCTGACATCATCATCAAAATTAATTCCACATTATGACGCTGAGTGCTCTGAATTAGCCCATATGGTCATTTCGCAGTCACTTGAGTAGACGGATGAGGGGCCATAACGCAGGCTAATTGAAAGATAGGCTGGTGAGAATCTTAAATGGATGTGGGTAAAAATATCGACTCGCTGTAGATGCCTGACAAACGGAAACGTGGCATTTTAAACAGTAACCATCCTAACTGTCTTTTCACTCCCTAAACGACCAACTCCACCCCAAAACCGCGGTTTGTCATACATTAATAGATTGTAGGGGTGAGGAGCACTGGGTATCTGCTCTTTGCTTTTATTCATAGGCCAACCCTCTGCTGCTTCACTAGCACCATATTAACACATAATTGCAGGCTCATTACCATATGCCTGACTCGGCCATGATAAAACTCAGTTGGCTAATTTCGGTTCTCTAGCTGAAACAGTCCTGCGAGTTCAAGTTGGAACTTCTCCACTTGTGTCTCTGCCGTAGCACGCCTGAATAATTAATGGTGTCGTTTGGAGCGCACAGCCATCCCCACCTACCCCACCTCAACCCCCATCCCCTTCTCCCTTTCAAACTGCCTTCTCTCCCCATCCGCCCAATCTGTACGAGGGCAATGAATGGAGGCCCTCCAGATTTATGCCACTCGATTAATCTGCAGCATGTTCTCTGTGCCCTGGCGCGGAGCTGCTTAAATACCCTGTCTAATAGCGGGTCCTGAATAAAACATACGTCAATTGGCTGGCCTAATTGTTCTTGCACCTATTCTTCCAACCTCTGGAGATGAGTGTCCAATACATCTGTGTGAGCTTAGTCCCTCTGAGCAGCAGCAAGAGTAGCAGAAGCATAGGGAATTATTCGCATGTGATATGCTCCTCATAGAGTAGAGTCGCAATATGCACCTATACAAACTTTCCCCCAAGAAAGTGAATGACTAACCCCCTTATCAGAGGAACAGAATCCGACATGAAATTAAGAATCTCCTTTAGCAGGCCATGCTTACTTCAATGCATAATTAAAGAGTATTGTGTCTTCATTATTGTGATTCCTGGGGAGTGGTTCAAGACAGGCCAGACTGACTCTCTCTCTCTCTCTCTCTCTCTCTCTCCCCCCCACCCCCCCACCCCCCCGTCAGACACACTCACAAAATAAACATGTTTGCGAGACACAGCATATTTCTGTACGGAGACATTTGTTTCATATAGATTTGCAGAGCATGGTGTTTTGGTAAAAAGAAATACATAACTATGGAGGTTTTTGTCCCATCGTTTCAAGCCAGTTCAACTCCTCCCTGCAGTATTTACATCCCTACAAACATGCTGTTCAGCATCAGACTGTTTTCAAATTTCACTGGGCATCATTGGCGCAGTCAAGTGTAAAATTAACATCTGATCAATATTTCAGTTTCTTTTTTTCTTTTTTCTAAACAACTCAGAAGCAAAATACATTTACTTGCTAATGTTTGCAGATTTTTCAATTTCCTGAGATGTTCCTTATCCATACCCTTTAAAGAATCACCTCCCAGTGTGTCCTTGCTACTGGACTGTATAAATCAGCTGCTGTCTGGAACAACAGATTTATACAACCCACAAGGATCTGATATTTTTTCAGCTCTGCATAGTATGTCTTAGACCTTTACCTCAAATCTTCCAACAACTTCTTTACACAATCCCCTTACATGGTCACGTTGTGTCTGCAAATGAAGGTCATTCTACAAATAGGTGACCTTTAACTCTAAATCATGAAAGGTTAATCAGTGGAAACCTCAGCAGTAATTTATTTTTCTGGTTTTGATTATCTCAAAAATTATTCATATCAGTAAAAAATTGACTCTTGAAACTGAAATGTTTTGATGATATAAGACACATCATACTATTTGAATGAAATGGCAAGCTAAACAAAATGATCAGTAAAATAATATATTTATTTTTGAATAAAAATTGATTTCTTGTTGCTTTTCAGATAAAATCCAAAAGTGATTAGCACATTTCCTCAAAATGTTGTAAACAATTATATCTGGACATTTTTGTAAAATAATAAATAAAATTATTTGCACAAAACACCAGTTTACATATATTTGTGCTTCTCAGGTATTGCTCAGATATTTAGTAGTATACATGTATAGGTAGGTGTATGTGCACAGTTAGACCAGGCATGAGTAATTTCCCAACTGTCAAATCTCTGCTTCATATAACCTATATTGAATAACATGATGAGGATAAATGAACTCCAAAAACACCACAGATCCCCCAAATAGTAATTGAAAAAAAGTCTTTTTTAAAGGTCCCTGTGTTTCAAATACTTTATTATGTAAAAGTAAGTTATTCATACATGGGGATTTAAATTCATATCCATAATTCAAGTGAGGAGTACACTGTGAGGCTTACGTCATAATCAAAACTGTGTCGGTATGATGTATGGATAGCCTATTATAGTGCTCTGAATAAGATATAGGTAGGGTGGAAGCATGGCTTCGTTACAACCCTTTGTTCAGTATTAATAATCCTTCCCCCTAAGGAAATTTCATTTCATGTTGAACTTAAAAACAATCCAAGACTTCATAAATATTTTTGGTTTATCTTCACACTGAAAGATCCATCTGTGCTCTGGCCTGGCTACATGAAAAAGAAAAGATTAAAAAAGTAAATAAATATATAAATAAAACATATCGAAGTGAGTGTACTATTGCCAAGACCAGAAAAAGGTATTCTAAGCCTTCTAATGACCAAACATTAGAAAATGCAACTTTCAGTTTGCACAGGTCTTCTTTATGCCTTTTACATTTTAATTCAGCATTCTTATCATATTTCTCTGACTCTCATAAATATAATTGAACCAGAAATAAATTCATCGAAATGGTGCCTTACGGTGATCTCAAGCTGACAGCTAGCATGGATCAGCTTTTGACAAAGGTAAACAGAAAATGTGTTCCCTTTATTTTGTTGTAATGGTTTTATGAATTCTGGTTAGCCTAGATCACTTGCAAGCCT
This sequence comes from Chanos chanos, assembly GCF_902362185.1. Taxonomy (NCBI): domain Eukaryota; kingdom Metazoa; phylum Chordata; class Actinopteri; order Gonorynchiformes; family Chanidae; genus Chanos; species Chanos chanos. Next base: position 43,049,813 of record NC_044496.1, read on the forward strand.
ATCACACAAAGGAAAATCCATATTAGAAAATTCAAACTGCAGTATCTCAGAATAAACAACAGAGGGACACATTACATCTTCATAAAAATATCACTGATACTCACTGAATAATGGAACCAATAGACAGAATAGTGTTATGGAGTAGTGTCTGCTCAGTTTTCCTGTTTTGTGCTGTCTGAGTGTGCTTGTAAATTCTGTTCAACCAGCAACATCAAATGTATCCATAAACAATTGTTTCCAGCATTTGATTTGTATATGCATGCCACTGGCTAGCTTTGTGCATAACATTCATAATAAGAAATCATATGGCACTGTACACAGTGTTATGCCATCCTCATAACAAACACAGAAATCATTTACTTAATTTTCCTCATATAAATTCATTTTCTCCTTAATAATAATAATAATAATATGTATCTAATGTAAAGGAACAAATTGCCCAGAATCAAGGGGGCATTTGTATTGTCCTTCCTATGATCAAATGCTAATCACACCCCCTTCAGTCCTCTGTTGGGCCAATAGAGAGCAATGTTTTCCTGATCATTCAGCCAGCAGCATTGTGTTTAGTGTGTACTCATTCATAAAGAAACGGTGATCATTGTAAAAGACAAATGAGCCTTTCATTTACACAGAAAAGGGACATGCCAACACCCACTGGATCTGTTTCTGGTTACAAGCGCCATACAATATCCAGTAATACATCAAGAGGAGGGCAGCTTTTACCGTTTTTATCCTCTTATTTAATCAAGAGTGTTCTTAAAGTCAACACAGCAGAACTTACCCAGAGAGGAACAGAGGTGGGTTCAATTTCTTAAGTTATGAAGTGAATAGAAATATTTTCTCAATATCTTGCTGACATTTAATGAAATAGTTAACTTTTAATTTTGATTTTGTTTGTAGTGTTCTACCTGCTTTTTCGGTCAATGTTTATTGTTCTTGTAGGTGGATTTAGCACAAGAAATTTGTATAGATCCTTATTTTTAAATCATGGAAGTCACGTGGACAGAGGATTCCAGGATAGGTGATAGTCAGTGTTCCAAGTCTCTACAGTATGGCCACAACATCCTCAAGATGGATATATGCAGAAACAAGACAGTGGTTGCCTATGGTGACAAAGGATCTCTGGACTGTAGACCCTATCAGTCACATGCACATGCTGAGAAACAAGAGAGAGAAAAGTTTAAAGATGAGCCCAAAAGTCCTGAAATGAAAACAGCTACTACTGAACTAAATGGGACAAAGATGCACAATGTGACTCTGAATGGACATACCAGTCCCCCTCCAAAGAGAAAACAGCGTCGGTATCGAACCACATTTTCCAGTTTCCAATTAGACGAATTGGAGAGAGCTTTCCAGAAATCTCACTACCCTGATGTTTTTTCAAGGTATGTCATTGTAAAATTAATTTACCAATAATGTTAATCTTTCAAAAGCAGAATCAGTAACACTGAATGACGTAGAACTGCAAAACTAGTTGTGATGTATACCAATTTGTATATATTTATTTATTTTTACGCTTGGACATGTAATTGAACTTCATGTAGCTCTAAGAGACGTAATGGTAATGTAACATGGCAGTATTTAAGATGTATATTTTATATTTAGATATTATTTTTATCATTTAAAAATTGTTTGTATTGTATAAAATGCTAAAGCAAAACAAAATTTCCACAGGGAAGAGCTGGCAATGCGTCTAGATTTGAGAGAGGCAAGAGTACAGGTATTTTCTTTGTTAATAAACTGCACTGCTTTTTTTCTCACTTTCCCCTAATACATGTAAGTTATGAAGTTTGAATCTCATGTGTTTGAACATATGAAGATGAAGAGGAACTGTACAATGTTCTAGGAATTTACGAAGCTTTTGTGCTGATTTCAAAGCTATTATTTATTTCTTGTTTCCATTAGCTTTCTTCTTCTTTTTTGAAAAACCAACAAACAACAACAATAACAAAAAAAAAACCCAACTATTTTCAACTTTTGACACTTGTTATCTACACTATTATGCCCAAGGTATGGTTCCAGAATCGAAGAGCTAAGTGGCGCAAACGAGAAAAAACAAGGTTGACCTCCATTCCAGGTCTGCTGCCCTCCAGTGCTCTAGGTTTGTACCCTGATGCCACATTAAACCAGACCTGCGTGTTTGAGCCATGGCAGCTTCTGCCACAATCCCCCATGTACTGTCCTGTGGGAAACCTGAATATGAGCTCTGTCACCTGGACCTCCTTCTTTCAGCAGCCTCTGCTTCATCCCAGCATTGCTAGGTAAGCAAGAAAGGCATTAACGATGAAACTATCCCATTACAAAGCACTGTAAGATTCCTGGAGTGTTAAAATGTCTAGCTGAACAGTTTGGACAGGATGGAACTAATGGAGGTTTTCTCTTCATTTAAATGAATTCTGTTTCTGTGTCTTTTTTTATGTCCTCTCTGAGACTTATACCCAGTTTCAAATCAGTATGTTGAACACATGCACAAATTCTGAACCTAATTCTCTTACTAGATTTCTATTTCTAATGAATTCAATGGGTGAAGCTACTCATCTGGGGACAAAACCTACTCAACCTCCATTAAATCTTGCCACCTCTCTGACTGATGAGAGCAACCCTGTTGTGCAGCAGGTCAAAGCCAAAGACTCTTCGCAGCATAAGACTACCCAAAACCAAAATCCACAATCCAGACAAAAAAGGACCTCAGCAGCCTTTAATGCCTAAACAGTTGTGTGTACAATAAATGCAAGATATTTGTCTGGAACTTTGTTAAGCACAGTTAATGCAACTTTTCAAAGTCATATTTGTGTCTTTTCTTTCTTCACTTCTTTCTAATGCTTTTGTCAGCACAAGCATTGGAAAACATGGAATTTGACAGCAAAGTGGATATATTTGACATATTACATGAAATATCACAAAAATGTTCATATTCAACAATCTTGTGCCAATGAGTATTACAAAAACCCTTATAAATCAAGTCATGCTAACAGCAAAGTTAAGCACATATTAAGACAAAAAGTTTCTGTTTGTCCTTTCTTAAACAACATCTACTTTGATTGAAAATTAGTTGTTCTAAAAAGAATGGCTTTAATTCAACTTTTGATATATGTACTCCTGAGATAATGACTGAATAACCAAAAAAAGGAGGGGATAGGCAGTTTATCTCATCGCATCATTAAGTCAAATTTTGATAGTAAATTTCCACTGTCTACGGCGTAAATAAACGACCATTTAATTCCAAGTAATGTAAAAAAGCATACATCTTTAATGAACTCTGCAAAAATCAAACAATGGCACTAATCCATGCATATCATCATCTGAATTTCAAAGCTTCACTCAAATCTCCTTTACATGAGAAGCCTTCAGTTACCTTTGTACAGTGTCTTTCTCTTCATGACTAGACATCAGTAAGTGTTGTGTTCTCTTGGAATTCCTTAAATCCTCTCTGATAATTGACCATTCATTGTTGCTGAACCTGTTATTCACTGTTATTCAATAAATCAGAATTCTTAAAACTAGCTTTAGGGATGGGCCATCACTTTTTTGTGCACACACTCTTTGAACTCCAACAGTGCAAAAGCTTCAGCAACTACATGTTTGACTCTTGTCTCAACAGGTGGCTCAGTAGAAATCATTGAGTTGGATGAGGTCAGCTGCAGGGGCCACCACTTTTACATTCATGTATTCTATTCTTCCTATTTATGCTGTATGAAACAGAGCTGAAATTTAATCACATCTAAGATTAATCAGACAATGCATGTTAAATAACTTAAACCTTTCATGCTTGAAAATAATAACATCCACAGAAAAAAAGAGGATTTAATTTGACAATGTTGCTTTCTCATCTGCTTCATATACCTTTATGTCTTAGTCTGCTCTTGCCAAGTGAGTACATTGGAGCCAGTAACAAGAGCAAAGAGGAATTAAAGCTAAAGGAGGGAAGTAGCGACAGGTGTTGAGAGAGGTAGACAAAGACTCCTGTTCTTTAAATAGCCAGGGTGCTGTTGTTATAAATTATTCGCTGTAGGGATTAATCTGTAAGCACTTGGCCCAGACTAGTTCTACAGAGATTCCATTTTAGCCCATTCATGAATAATCATTAGGTAATTACACCAGGAAGTTATCTGATTAGTACAACAAATGTTGGTGAAACCCAAATTACTCTCCAAATGTATGTACTTTTTTTTTAGAGCTCTGATTATCTCAGACTACTGGAGACAACATTCTTTTTTTGTACAACACTCCACACTGGAGAAGCATGTCTTTGAAACACAAAGATTGTCAATTCCTTGGACAAGGTTACACACTAATACCAACCACTGACCTGAACTTTGACGTAATCTCTGACAATAACAAATTTACAATGTCATATAGCAGTAAACTTGTTCAATAGCTGTCACTTAGAGTATGTTGTCATATATCAAACACACAGATGACACTGATAGTCAAACGGTCATTGCTCACTGTACACTCTCTCCCTGTCACAGTGAGGACTCTTTAATGAGGTCATCTAAATTCATTGAGAGAGCTCTGCTTGGACTGGAAGGAATAGCTAAAGAAATAGTACTTTTTCTGGGTGAACCTCATAAGACATAGTATTGAAATGGATTACAGTCAGAGTGCGAATTATACAATGACAATTGGGGGGCTCAACTTTTTTTCCAGGGCTATAAAGCATAGGATATATAAATGTTTCAACCCACCCCAAACTGTTTTTTTTTTACCGCTTTTGGGGGGTCCAAGTCTTAATTAGGGGGATCAGACCCCCCCCTCCCCTCCCCATTTCCCCCATAATTCAAACCATGATTATATACTTACTCTCTAAAAATGCTGAAAATGTACCTTCAAACAAAGATGGAAATCAATACTATTTAGAGCTACTCTATGCAGTAGAAGCTGATGCTTCTAGTTGTTTCTTATAAAACTGACTTGGTGTTATCTTAAATACTCTTTCCAAGCTGAGGACTGGTTTGAAGAAGCTGTAGACAATAGAATGACTGAATGCGTCAGCAAAACCTGTTATGGCACATATATACACATGTATGAATGGTAGTGGACATAAGGTACCTTCTGTCCAGTTGGTCTTTGAGCTCACGTATCAGTAGTGCTCTGGCGTGATGCGAGCTTCTCTGTTATGAGTAAGGAATATAGACAACCCATTTCCGAACGGGATTATTTTCATGCTTCTTTTTCCGATGGTTGGACCACTTACCTCACAAATAACACATCTATTGGGAAAATTACTGCTCAACTACCCATGAAAAGAGATGAGCCATTATACCATTCTTTATGGGTGATGAGACACATGCTTTGGCTCAGAGCATTATCAAAATAAACTGTACTCATCTAGACATCTCTGGGTAATTTGCCACTCTGCCTAACTTAGATAAGATCAGCATTCTGTTTTCTAATGTGTTGGTTGGACATTTTGTCTAGTTTCAGGCTAAACAAATAAATGAATAGCTATGTGATTGCCTCTACCTGTGGTTGTAAATGATGTTAGTGGGTTCAGTATTCAGGATGTGACACTAAGGGCAATTTGCAGTTAGGTAATTCCTCTTGTCCTCTTATTTACCTCCTCTATGGGAAGAGGACAAATACAATGATCAGAATGAAAATGGTGTGTGATGGCATAGCTCTCTGAAAACAGTAGTGTCAGAGGACTGGGAGAGACCATGATGGACCAAGACGATGGCTGTTGTGCGGTCAACTTCTGCATATACTTTACCTTGAAACATTTACATACAATATACACAACATACAGTTGTAGATGAGTGACACTTGTAGGTAGGTAGGTCTTAATGCATTCTAGTTTAAATTTATCCATCTTGAATTATGAGACAAAAGAGGGTAGCTTCTGGTGAAAGGACATGGTCTTTTTGATTTCAGTGTCTTTGTGGATGTCTGACTTGATCCCATAAGATCAGGCTAGAATGTCAGTGGAACATTTCAGTGGATAATGAGGTGAACTGCAAAGTCAGTGTTTTGGTTATAATAGATGTAAAACACGTTTTTAAAATGGAGGAAATAATTCTTCATTGGAATTACTGGTGGCCAAATAATATTTCACTAGGTAAAGGTCAATTGATGTCAATTGATTTTCAGCATACATCTCTCTAGTATGAAATTGTTATCTCTCAGTATAGCAAGTTTTACTCTCAGTATCTAAGGACATCAAGACTTAAGGACATTCAGCTAGTCATGTAGCATTTCTTTCCACTTAATAATAGGTGTTAAAAATATGTGAATGCTATGTTCTGAAACATGCAAAGACACATCAACTAGTACATATCTTGGATATCTTGCATGAGTATATTTATTTGAAATTAGGTCTTTAACATTCAGGGGGATCCATTCCTTGAAGCCTGTTAGAAGTGGTGACTACTCATCAAATTTCCACCCCAGTCTCACAAACAAAGCCGCCACTGGCTGAAGTTTCACCAGATAAGATATGCCTTTCAAATCCATGGTGGGCCTTTCATGTTGCCATGATATTGTGCATACTGAAAAAAAAGTTGTGGTGGAACACAAACAATGAAATAGGGTTTAAGCTCAGAATCCTTAACGATTTATGGCCGGGCTATAAACAAAGATGCGGCGCTCTGGTTTGATGTGGGTTTAATATGGGATCTGCCACAAGTTCACACCAGTGTGTCTCCTCGTTGTGATGGTGAGGTTCTTAAAATGTTAAAATGCTTAAAACTGCAAAAATCTGTCTAAAGCATCATGAAGCACATTCCAAAAACTATTCAAAAACACCTAAAAAAGGAATTAGAAAAGGAAGGCAAAGAGGCAGTATTGGATCCATTTCCTGCCTCTGTGAGCATGCTGCTGTGAACATATCTTCTCAGATAAATGGTCTTAATGCAGCAAAGCAAACACATTTCAACGGCTCTAGGATAGTGTGGAGTCACTAAGGCCATGATTAATCACAAATCAATGTAACAGATTGTCACAGGCCTTGCATAACAGTTCTTGAGCCTTGAGTCTCTAATGGATAATGTATTTATTCAAGCTAATGCACTACCTATTGACCCTCGGATGCAGACAATTGCGGAAATTGGTTTGCGATGAAACTAGAGCGATGAGCTCCCTGGAAACTTCAGGCAGCCTCTCATCATCAGTAGATGTATTGTGTAAACATAGATTCAAAATGGGTAGCTGTAAAAAAAAAAAGGCAAGTCTGGAAAGAGCTGTATAAATCATAGATGAATACACAAATGGCAAAACATAAGCAAATAATGGGACCCAATACTAATGGTGCTGTGCTTAGACAAAGCCCTGGTGGAACTGCTATGAGTTGCCTTAATTTAGATTAATGCCAGAGGTTCTGGTTAACACACAAACACACTTTGAGGAATTTGAGGAACAGCTTACTTTAAAAATCACTTTTATGACCTGGCCCAAAAGATAAAAAATGCAGGCTCCATATGCATTTCAAAAGGCATACGTTAGTGGAAAACAAACAAGTTAAGTAAATTATTTAATGCCATATTGTTTTACAGAAAACTAAATTTTTAAAAAGCTGAGATTTTGAAAAATGTTCTCTAGGCCTTATTTTTCCTGTCAGACTCATAAAAGGTTAGCAATTGGCCTTAAACAAAACAATTTTTGAAGTTATTCTTTGGTACATTGGATACTCTGACTTTTGTTTATAGCAAGAAAGTAAATGTCAACATAATGGTTTCATTTGGTAAAAGGTGATTTTGTTCCCCTCAAACCTTAGAATAACTGTCAACATTCTTACCTCTTATTTTGTCAGAGAATACTAGTTTTGCATGTCGATTTAATTTTTTAACATTAAATGTGTTTCATTCACATCACTTGACAATTATGTAGTGCAGAGAGCATCTTAAAAATAAAATAATTTTGGTCCAAAACCTTTTTTTCTTTGAGCATATATAATCTTTTTTCCTCCTTTTTCACTGGATTTGATGTATTATTTGTGCATAGGATTTTGCAGCATTAGTGTTTGTGTATGTGTTCATGCGCAAAATTCTTTTTAATTACTTATTACAAGTTGCAATACTGAACTTCACTGATGCATCTCTATTATGAATTGTTTCTGTGTTTTTCATTCTTTACAGGAATTCAAAGGACCCAGAGTGATATAATGATCTCATAGGGGTTTTTTTATGTTCATATTTAGATGATATATCCACACCATAAATTTAGACAGTTATCATATATGTGTGTGTGTGTTCCATGCCAACAAATATTCCTTTACGGACAGGTCAAATATGAGTTTCCACGTACCCCAGCAGTCTACATTTTGACCACAAGGTCATGCTATTGGACCGTGCAGTAGTCTTACAAAATGTGAACACTTGGGTTTATCTCAAAATTATGCATACATGCTGGAATAATTTTTGCAGGGTTATACAAATAAACAACATATACACCAATATACCTAGAACTGCGGACAACATGTTCACCAACAATTGTTACGTTATTTTAAAAGTCTATGGCAAATCAGTGCAGTGACAAGCTGTGTGAATCTATATATGTGTATTCAGAAAGTGTTTGGGAAAGTGCTCACTATAAGCAGAAGTGCTTACTTCAAAACCAGTATGTGTACCAGTATGTGGAGAGATCTGGCATGAAACCAGTTCTTCTCACCAGACGTCAAAATCACAGCTGCCTGTTATACACAATACTGTAAACATAGGTTTAACCAAGGTAGCCCATACCAGTGAGTAAAATGGTTAATGTTGAAAAACACTGAACTTTCCAGTGTCCTTTTGTGGTCACTTCTACCCTTAAAAAAGCAGTTAAAAGTTCACTCTCGCTCATTACCTAAGCCGCTTATCCTAATTAGGTTAGCAGGGGTGCTGGAGACTATCCCATCATTCATTGTGTGAAAGGCGGGTAAACACCCTGGACAGGTCGCCAGTCCATTGCAGGGCACACAGACAAACACATTCACGCCCAGGGGCAGTTTAGTATCTCCAATTCGCCTGACCTGCATGTCTTTGGACTGTGGGAAGAATCTGGAGCTCCTGGAGGAACTCCATGCAGACACAGGGAGAACATGTGAACTCCACACAGAGAGGACCCTGGCCGCCCGGCCGGGAATTAGATCCGGAATTTTCTTGCTGTGAGGCGACAGCGCTACCCAATGTGCCACTAGTTAAAAGTTCAATTACAAGTTAAGTTTTACCCTTAAAGAAGCAGAAATATTAACCACAGGACAACAGTGCCAAAATGTTGTGTCTCTTTCTTTCTCTGTGGGTTTATCCATGTGGTTTACTTAATTACCCTCCTTGGCTAAGCATCGTATCAAAGATATGAGATATACATGCAAACACTACATTCCTGGTGTTTTATCTCAAAGAATTATCTAATTTAATCTATGTTTTCTGAATAAAATGAATCAATTACGTTTAACAATAACCATTTACTTAAAAGACCACTTTAAGGTGCTGAAAATAAGAAATACAATGCCAAAAGCTAACCCCACAATGTATTCCAGGCAAACACCACAAAGGAGTAGTACATTTATTTCTTATTTTGAAATTAAATTCCAACAAGTCAGTAGTGTGGATCAGATACAATAGTTCAGTTCAAGGAAGATTCAATATATATTTTGCCCTGGGACTTCTGAGCTCTTTGTAAATACCTTTGCCATGATTTAAGTGTTATAAAATACTGCAGCTGAAGTAGAACAAATCCTAAGTAATTTTAGGAAACTTGCATTTACATATAATTTATGTCTTGGTCCATCAACCAAAACTTTACAATGGCTTATTCTAAATAAACGATTTAGGTACAATATTTACAGTAATTGCTCTACTGCCCCGTGACTACTGGTCTGATTTTCTTGAAAATAAAGATCTAGTGACAATGCCTTTTTTTGTACTCCCCAATATACTGTTTTCAAAATATTAAAATAATGATTTCCTTTAGCAAATAGACAACGTGAGATCTACAGCACACACAGAAGCTTCAGGCAAATGCGCTCCTAATGTTCAGCTTTAAGGATCAAGTGTTTCATTTTCAGAGATTCAATATCTCCACAGGATAACCCAAAAGAAAATATTCAAAAACAAAGAAAACTAAAGTATCACAAAACACTTTCCAATCCAGAAATACCAAGGAGGTGAAAAAAAGCATTCACTTCAGATGTAATCCTGCAGTTTAACTCTTAACCTCACACCTATAGGAGTTTTTGCTGTACATGCACCACAGTACAACTATACAAGGAGAAGAGCAAAAGAAAATACAATCTTTATATTTACAATTTTCAATGCCTACTTAAGCAAGGGATGCAACCACTTCTAAGCACACTTAAAAGGTCCCCTCAATGGATTTGGGCAGAGAAGACAGATTTCATCATCCATTTCATTAAAAAAATTAAATGTGTTATGAACATTTACAGTAGCAGAGTTTTACATAAACAAAGTCTGTAGGTGTTCCTTGTGATTTTCCATTTTCACAGAGCTGTGTATTCACTGGAGTGGGTCCATAATGTTCCATTACAACTGTTTAAACATGAACCTGTACTAGCAGGTACATTCGGATTATTAGACAGACATTTCAAGACATTTTGAGCATAACTTTAACAAAACACAGTCACAGCTGTACTTGTGATGTGTCACAGCTGTACTTTTACTCTTCGGTAAAATCAGTGACCTCTGAAGACAACATCATGAGACACCTACTTTGAAATTTCAAGGAAACATGGATAAGCCTCAAGTACAACACACATCATCTTAGTGTTACATTAACAAAACAGACAAAAACTGATCACTAAGTAATTTAAGCCTCTATAAATCAACGAACTGTGGAGCGATGGAGTGAAACGATGGCTTAATGCAGGTTTTCAGTGTTCCCCCTAGGCCTAGTGGATCAAATGAGATCTTAAATATCTGCATTATTAAATTAAAAAGCCAGCCAAAGAAAAGTCCCTACAAACTATCTATTTTTATTGATTCAAAAATTTGTGGCGTGCTTTGTCAGCTGGATCAAGCTTTGAGCAGGAACGCAAAAATCTTAAATACGAATAAGTGCTTGGCTTTTCACAATACCACCGAAATCCTGCTTTTCATTCCGCATCATCCGTGAGTTCAGATTTAACAACCGTAATTGAAGCTACAGTTCTGGTTGTGCTTCCACGCTGTCACTAACACTCAGAAATTGTTCTGTTACTTTTTATTTATGTTTTTTTTTTTTTTTTTCTTTTGACTGTAACAAAAACAGGATCATTTTAATTTAGAGTAGGCAGTGCTTCTCCTGTAGGGGCAGACTCCTGTAAGACTTTATTCCGGCCTTAATCAACCATGTGTCTAAATTATGAAAACTGAGGCTTTCACCAGCCAAAGTTCAGCTGTGTTTGACTAGGACAGGAACAGAACTCTCCTTAAGCTGCCACCCCCAGGGAGGAGGAGGAGGAGGAGGACTGTCTACCTCTTCACATGACAATGGTACAGGACACTAAATAAGCTCTGCAAAGCTGTAAATGAGATATGGTGGAAAGAGTGTGAGTGTGAAAGACTAAAGGCTTAGAGGGAACACTGACTGATTCACTCTTGTCACATCAAGACATCAACATCGTCACCATGGTCCTCCTCCTCAGTGACTTTTAGTGACAGCACCTCTTCATTAAGGAAAAGACCACTCAGCCTCTCCTTGCGAGCTTGTCTCTGTTCCTTTAGCTGTCTTTTGCGCAGTGCTTTCTGCTGTAACTTCCTCTGCTTTGATCGTTTCTAGTGGAGGAGACAGCGTAATAACAGAGAGATCAATAAAGAGGACAAAGGCAAAGAGGACATGTCACAGCACAATCACTGTTATGACCAATAAGTTTCAAGGATACATCAGGAAAGACAAATAAGTGCAGTCTCACTGCTTTGAACTTTTGCACAATTACATTTGATTTGTTTACTATTCAATAGCATCAAGTTTGCCAGGAACACCTGCTAGTGTAAATATACCCCAGTATGTGTTTTCCACTGAGGAGGCTGCAGTTGGAGAGTGGATTTGAGTTTTTTGACGGACTTATAAACAGTGGTTTAGCAAAAACTAATAATATGCCTTACAATGTAATGCCAGTAATTGTACAATCCTGGAGATTACCAGGACAAATTGTTCTCCTGAGAGGGCACAACCTGTCAGCTAATGTTCTTAGAGGATCTAATTCAGAAATTCTTTAACATGAAACTTTTCTAATCCACATAAAAAAAAGAAAATACAGCAGTGATGCACTGATACTACTTGTTGGTGCTCATACTGGGCCGATACAATATGGCAAACACTTGCACTTGGTATCGGCATCACAATTTAAGGCTTCCAGTTACGAGTATGCTGACGTATAACGATGAAGCCGGTAAACTTGCTGCAAAACTAACAGCGGAGCTCTAGTATTGCTATTAAACTTGGAATCATGTCAGCTATTTGGAATTTCTTGAAACTTGAAAACAAAGAAAGAAAAACTGCTAACTGTAATATTTGTAACACAACCACTTCAAGGGCAGGCGCAAATACAAAGTACTACAACTACGGTTCCTGCCTTTGGGCAGGCACAAATACAAAGTACTACAACTATGGTTCCTGCCTTAAGGCAGGCACAAATACAAAGTACTACAACTACAGTGCCTGCCTTAAGCCAGGCACAAATACAAGGGACTACAACTACGGTTCCTGCCTTTGGCTTCCACGGCCCGAAAATTCATATCAGCGCCACGCACTAGTGTTGAGAGCAAACAACTCTTCAGTGCAGCTTCTCAAGTTGTTAATGAGAGAAGAAACCGACTTACATGTGAGAGAGCGGAAATGCTTCTCTTTATTAAGAAAAACCTTCCCCTTATGTTTACATTTACTCAGCCAAGCTAGAAAAGCTATGTTTGTTGTCAGTTGGCTTTGCAAAGAAGGCGCTCAAACATTTCTACATTTCGAATAATAAACATTTTCTTTGAGTAACTATAATGCTTCTTTCATCATGGGGATGGTGTAAAAAAAAAAAAAAAACACTACAACTTGGTTTTGGTTCTGTGTCAGGGTTTTAGAAACAATGACAAAAGCATTCAAAGTGTAAATTACTCTTGGTATGAATGTGTCAGGGCTTTGTCCACTTCTGAGAGTTTTACCTATTAATAACTAAAAACTGTGGTATGTCTTCATCTTTTTTTTTTTGTCATAATTATTATTTAGCAGATTTACGTGAAAATCCCTACATCTGTCTATGAGGTATGCAATCCACATCTCAGCCCTACGAAACAAATAAAAACTGGAGAGCCCTTTAAACCTAAGAGCTGAGTTTTAAGGACCACCACATCAGTAAAGTTTTGTAATTAAACAATTACCTTGGAATCTCGAATGCGTTCAGCAGCAGTGGCCAAGTTCCCATCACTGTGAGCTCGGCTAATATTGGTGGACGAGTTGGAGCCAGTAGAGCTGGTGCTGCTGCTGGCACTGCTCACCATGCTAGCGTTGCTGCTGCTATGAGCACTCACACCACTAGTGCTGGCACTACTGGCCACACTCCGTTTCCAGCTGTCCCGTGTGCTGCTTGGCCTCTGCCGTGGACTGTGCTCCCGGATATAGTTCCTCACCTTGATCACAGATAAACAAGCTCTAATTACTGTCCTTTCCACATTGTGCAGTACACTGGCTTCAGCAAAGGCTATGTACTGTTTAGCAACAACTTGTTCTCAACCTGAATATTCTGAGGTACTTGATAAATCTGGGCAGTCGTGTCAACCATATTACACAGGTAACAAAACAATAATACTGATAATAAATTGCATTCTCCATACACCAAACATATTACTGTGTGTTTCCAAGCATGCTGATCACATGCATGTAAATGTCTCTAAGGAGGAGAGAGAATTGCTACTCTTTACCTGTTTGAGTTTCTCATCCGTGAGGCAGTTCAGCTCGATGATAAACTCACTGTCTGTGGGAGAAATCTGTGCACTCGGGTCAATGATCTTAATAATGTCCAGCTGCTCTCGCAACCCCATCTCAGTACTCACTTTCCGGCTCAAGTACTCAATATATTCAACCTTTAAAACAGAAAAAAAACATGAAGCAAGTTAACACAGGTTTTGAAGGTGCATTTCATTTATTGAGCTATTTTCAAATTGAAAAAACGCATACCACGCACAGTAGTATTCAACAACGTCTGTAACTTTCCTCATTATGCTGGAATTCATTGAACTGGTTGGACAAGTTTGTTGTTCTGCTAGTTCTCTGTGTCATCTAAAAATCTTCTCTTACCTACTGAAAATGTGTGGAAACTTAAAACTACCCCTGTACCAAATGTCACCTCATTGGTATGACTGTGAGGTCTGCATGTCACTACACTTAATTATAAAAATGTATGAATAACAGCCCACAAGAAGGTTAAATCTGACATCACACAAAGAGATTCTCCACACCTGTTCATCGTTGGTCATAGCACTCCATGGCAGCTCATCCAAGTTCCTGTGAGGCTTAGACTTTCTTTTGGACACAAGGCAGGGGGAGCTGGGTACACTGGGTATGATGTCTGACAGCACATCACTACCACTGGCGATGTCACTTCCTGGTAACTGAAAATAGAAATTCAAACAATACTTCTGTTAATGCTACACTGCTATCGTGTAATTTGTTGAAACTATAACATTTTGATCACATCTAGCCTACATTGCTGTTAGTGCTGCTGTCCTACTACTGTCATCGCGCAATATTGCACAGTGCACTTTATGACTGCTGCTCTCTGCCCCCTTGCACATACTGCACATGTAACTGCAACACTGCGAATTCACTGTAACAACTGTACATGTAACTTAAATTCTAATACTCCAATACTAAGGTACTTGTCATAGATCTACCTCACTGTCATGGATCTACCTCAACTGTTATTTTTCTCTTGTTTTTTGTCTCGTCTTCCTTATAAGATTTTTATTTTTATTTATATATTGTCTTTTATTCATACTCGTCTGGTAACGGAGGATTAGCAAAGTAAGGATTTCATTGTACAGTGTAACTGCCCGTTTTGCTGTGCACATGACAATAAAACTCTTGAATCTTGAAATTGCTAAAATGTAACAAAAAATGTTATTCATCTTCATTTAAGTTAAAGGTTACTTCTACTGTAAATGTGCTGTTCTTACTGTAATTTTTAAACAGACAGAAGCAAGCATTGGACACTGGTCCCTTAACTACTGAGAGAAAGCATACCTGCCACTCAAATTCGCTGTCTGACCAATCCCAATATGTACTTATTGAAGAGGACACATCACTGCACACACTGCCTTCAGGAAACAGGTCAAAGGAGGTGAATTCCTGGTCATCCAAAAGGGAATAACAGTCGTCTTGGTCCCCAACAGAGACAGAGGAGAAGAGTTCCTCACTGCACTCAGAGCTTGCAACACTCGTACCACAGGAGGTCAGATTCCACCTGTAAAAACATTTTTATTTTAGACAAAAATACTCAATGACCAACTGACATCAGGGTATTTCACAGCCACAATGGTACAACCTAAATTACCTCTAACAATCAGAGTATGCATTTGTTAAATCTATTATCCAACATTGGGAACATGCCTGAATCTAAAACCACCATTTTTGTTTCGGTTACTGTTACACAGTGTTAACATTATGTATGATGTGTGATGTGCGATGACACCCTTGGGAGCATCCTATGAGTTTTGTGATGCGTCACCTTATTAAATAGCTCACCTGTTGCTATGAAAGCGATGAAGTGGATCTGTCCGATGACAAGAGGACAACTGACAGCCAAAGTCACTAACGTCCAATGTGCCATCCTCGCTCAGGTTCCCCCGTTGTGACAGCAACGGAAAAGGCTCCTCTGGAGCAAGGAACTTCTCGTAAAGGTCTTCAGACATTTGAAACCTGTGACGTTCAGCATGAATTTAGTTTAACAGAAAGTAAGATTTACTGTGAAGTCTCAAAGCAATCCCTCAAAAAGTCATGGGTTATAAGTAATCATGGACAAAGTCGCCTTCTTCAAAGGAAACATACAGGAAGCGTTTTTCATTTCCGACTGTAAGGAATAATGAAGCGACATGCTGAACTTCAGAATGAACTCCGTGATCTGCACACTTTGCATACATAGGAATAATAACGTGCTGATGTACTACCCTGAAAATATTGAGAGACACATTACTATATTATTTAAAGTAGCACAGTGTGTTTTGTGCTTTTCCTTAAAAGGATACACTTGAACAAACAAGGGATGAGCGCTAAAAATGGTACAGAAATAAAGAAAAAGACAATGTCTAACATAATCTCATCCCCCCTACCGCAAAGGTACACCTGGCAATTAGGTTGTATCTGTTCAAGCAGCGACATTTTTACGAAGCTAGCTAGCTAGCTAGCTGACTGTCATCGCTTAGGTTGAATTATCCTATAATCGAAACACATGACTGTATTTTTGTCTAGAGTGAATAAGAATAATAAAAAAAAATACTTGGTCAAAAATTTGTTAAATTGTCTGCCAAATGTACATATAAAAAACACCATATACGGTCAAAACGTGTCAGATATTCAGTGTGGCTAAGCTGTTTTGCATCGGCCAGCGCGTCAGCAAGGCTATGTTAGCTACGATACCGTGCAAAAGTAAACAGCTATGCTTAACACTAGCAAGCTGGGCAATTAGACACGATGGAAATATTGAGCCAAATGGTATTCTGATTTCGCAATGACATACTTAGGAATACACCATACAAAATGTTCTTATCGCATTTTAAGTACTTCCAGTTACTAAACAAACTGTTCGAGAAACCATTCATAGGCATGCAATTTCCTACTGCCACACAAACACTGTATATCATACAAAAGGCCGTTACCCCCATGGCAGGCCTGCTGTCGTGTCAGCTAACCTAAGCTAGCGAGTTTAGCAAGTGGATTCACTGGTTGCTTTAAATACCTCGCGAAATCGCTACGGATTATCAACGAGATATACTCTAAATAAAACTCAGCCTATGCGACGAATATTTAATGTCACACATACATATGTAGTTGCTGTATCTACAACGTGAACATACCTGGATTTATTTGTTTTCTACGCCAATCGAAACCACCTCCATCCGTATTCCTTTTTTCCGACTGGTATGGTTGAACACTTCAGTACGTCATAGGCTATTATGGGGTGAGTGGCTGCGTTCGCACGCACTGGCTTTATGGGCTGCACAGATTTACGCGGAGAGTTCAAAAAGTGGAGACTTTGCTGGTCCAGCATCCTGTCAAAATCTGCATGATACCGCAGATATCAGCACAATCTTACTTCCCGAATTCCGTCTGCCCAGCAAGAACAGCGGCTATGTTTGCGTAAAATACACTATGGCAATCAAATACACGAGTGTGCATTTTAACCGAATTTTGTCCTAAATACTGACATATATGTGTAGGCTACCCACGATACCTGTCATACGCTACTGCAATGGATTGCAAAACCACTTATCGGTAGTTCGTATTTTTAAAAAATATTCCAACCCATCCATTCACCCACCTCCATTACTTAAATATCTATCTATCTATCTATCTATCTATCTATCTATCTATCTATCTATCTATCTATCTATCTATCTATCTATCTGTCGGCCTGCCTGTCTGTCCATCTGTCTCTGTCAAAATGCAATGTTTTATCGGATTACAGTTTCGGAAATAATGTATACAGTAAATTAAAATGACAATATTAATGATTATTATTGCCACGTTTTGTTAGCATTGTATGCATTATGTGAAACCTCAAGACATAAAACTGGAAAACAAAATTACAAATCAGTATTTAAATTGTAATCTGTTAGAATTATAACTGAATATCTCACAATTATGAGATAATATTTCTAAATTACGATTTAATATCGCAGGATTATGACATATTATTTCAGAAGGATGATTTAGTGTTTCACAGTCACCACTTCTTATAATTACTATTTAATTTGCAAAAAATTGCAATTTAGAAATAGCAAGCACAAGTTTGCCACCAGATGACTAGGCTATGCTCCCTGCCAACTAGATAGCATTAGACACCTGTGAATAACTGGGCTGGCATAGTAACCTGTGACAGCTGTAAACAGACCTGTACACTGGTAATGGAATAAGATATACACTGGCTAATGGCAAAACTGTCAAACTGACAAAATAGCAACAGACATTTGCCTTTCAACACCATCCCACAATTCATTTTGTGTGAAAGTGCACTAATTGAAATACACTGTGTATCAAATCTATGGTCACATATGTAAATTAAGCTAAATGTATTGTAGCAACACTCCTGTTTCCAAAACTAACTCTAGATTCTGGTTGTTAATGCTTTATTGTCACCATAGTTACAACCACTAGGGTAAGGCATGCCCCCACAAAGCATGCCTCACGCCGGTGGTATTGTTTTTGTTTATGTTTAGAATCCATGTTTAGATTAACAAAACCATGAAAAAAATATGCATAAAGGACAATAGGCAAGGTGATACAGTTGAGAGATGATGCAAGTTGGATGACAGAAGGCCAAGATATTGTGGTAAAATGAATCACCATGCCATGCAGTAGGCTAGAGTGTGGTAATTACATAACCTCAGATACAGACCTATGTTTTTCTCGATCCAGAGCAACAGTAAAAGAGTAGACTATTCAGCGATTCCCTTAACAGCATATGGTCCGTGCACAATTGGTGTTTATTTTAATCACTGCAGAACACTGCGAGACTGGCGAGTCTAATGTAAATGCAGTAGATTGGGGACGGCCCCAAATTTTGTGCTACACTCATATTTTTATAAATTATAGACACACATATCTTCTCTACGTGCACATGGTTTAAGATTTGTTGCTGAATGTGATTGGTGAAATCAATATCAAGATCGTGCAATGTTACAGTTAACCCCATACTCGGGGTCCATTGCATGTAAAAACGTTAAAATGTTAAGGTAAAGGAATAACCCAAGTATAAATTAAATGAACATATAAGGTCTTTTAACATGAACACCTTAAACCTCTACAGGGTTGAAGCTCTCACTTAGAGTTACAACTGTGGCTAGTGTAGTGGTCACCGCCTAGTGTACAAACTTTGTGTGCCCATCCCTTGCAAGACCAGTATTGAAGCCTTATCTCCTTACTCCTTGAATAAGTCTCCAGACACACTATGAGGCATTTCTCTTGCTCTTCAGAGCTGTCTTCATTGTTGTTCTCCTTGACCTTTGGTCCTTGCTACTTTTGTGAAAGGATATTTTCCTTATAACATCTTTGTTTTTGTTTTGGGTTTTTCGGTTCACTTTCCAGCATGGCCTTTGTAGGTGTACTAGGACATCAGCTTCTCTTTTCTTCCCTCTGTGACGGCTGTGTAGATGGCCGCACATATAGGCCACTGCAACAGTTTAGTTTCCACCCCAGTTATCACATACACACAAATCTGCAATAGATAACACAAACTATCATTTGTCCTCTACAACCTTTTATTTGCTTTCAGTTTCCAGGTTAAGTGCACAAACTTGGTTGCTGAAAGATTCCGTTATTCACCAGTAATCATTGTTACCTGCCTAGTCATCTCTCCAGATTGGTCCGTCGTGGAAAGGGGTACGTGCAGAAACATGAGCTCTTTATTGGGTTCCCAGAGGCGAGAAGGATCATACCATCATTAATTATCTGAGGGGGCCAGACATCAACCCATGTTTCCTGAATGCTCTGAATGTGTTTGTTTTGTTTTCTTTAACAAGATTATTGGTTAAATAACCGATGTCAGGTTATGTAAATTTCATTTGAATGTATTAGTTTAATTATAACCTTAAATATTTATTTATTAGCCATGCTCTGTTGTTTGTCACCCCCTCTGTCTGTTGTTTGGTGCGGGTCACCAAACTATATATGTGTGGGAGCTCCCTGTGTTTAGCTGTCTTTTGTTCCTGTCTTTTGGTTCTGTCATTTGTCCTGGTGTACCCGAGCATGGCTTATTCATTTTTTTTCCGTTGAGGCTAAACCAATTTCTGCTGTTTGTAGACCTCCGTCACTGGAGGCCAGAGCAGACTGTTTTTTAGTTGTATAAGAATCATTTTGTTTTGACTTTATTTTGGTTTCACTTTCGATTTGCAAAGTTTAATTTCTTTTCTCTCACCACAATGAACGGATGCATCAAGCAATAAACTGCAAATTTCTGCACTGCCACTCCTGTCTCTGTGCCCTTCTGTTGGCCCGCCCACTACAATTGGTGGCAGCGGTGGGATGGCCAGTAGGGGGCATCAGTGAGCAGTAGCAGATTTTTCTTTTTTTTGTTTCTCCTGGAGTTTTGGGTTTCCCCTCTCTGTTATCGCCAGTCACGATGGGACCCAAGAGGGTGAGGTCTGAGCGACCAGAAGAGGGAGCAGGAGTTGGAGCCATTGGAGGAGAGGAAATAGGTGAGAGAAGTATTCCAGAGGAGGTATCTCTGCAGGAGCTGAAGGAGATGTTCAGAGCACATCTGACAATGCAGCAGGCCCGGGACAGCCGTCTGGAACAGGAAGCAGCCCGACAGGAGACACGGTGGAAGGCACTTCAGCACCAGTTCAGTCTTCTCCAACATGAAGTCCACATCAGGACCACCCCAGTGGTAGACCACAGGCATGGTGACAGTACAACTGAAGATGTTTCTTCCCATTTGGCTGGTCAACAAGTTCCTTCCTTTAACCAAGAGGGGCAGGGTGGTACACAGCTAAGGGCTATTCAGGAGCCACGCCTGCAGCAGCTAACTGATGCTGATGATATAGAGCACTTTCTCACTACATTTGAGAGAATCGCTATGGCGTGTCGGTGGCCTACAACCGACTGGGCAGTCAGATTAGTTCCCCTGTTAACAGGAAAAGCAAGAAGTGCCTATGTGCATATGGACTTAAATGAATCACTAATCTATGATAAGGTGAAGGTGGCAATTTTAAAAAAGTATGACATTAGTCCTGAAACATATCGTCAGCGGTTCCGGTCCACTGACGTGGGACCAGAAGAAACCCCAAAGGAGGTGTATGTCCGTCTAAAGGAGCTGTACCACAAGTGGGTGCAACCTCAGAACAGGACCAAAGATGAGGTTGGAGAGGTTATCATCCTGGAACAGTACCTCCGTATGCTTTCTCCAGAGCTTCAAATCTGGGTCAGAGAGCATAACCCGCACTCTGCTGCAGAGGCTGCTACTCTCGCTGAAACCTTTGTGGCGGCTCGTCGTAGGACTCAGCCGTGGACATACATTGGGTGGAAAGGGGCCAAAGAGCCTAGGAGGCCAAGCAAGACAGCGACCCCTCTTTCGCAGACCACCGCACCTGGGGGTAAGTCTGTGGGTGCACGGGATGGTCCTGCCAGTATAAGCCCCAGTTTCAAACCTAATAGTGCCAAGACTTTTATTTGTTATCAGTGTGGACAGGAGGGCCATACTAAGTTGAAGTGTCCTAACAACCCCTCTACCCATTCAAACCTGTGTAGTGCACCTAGACCTGTTCCTTCTGGGAGTAAGGATAAAGTTCCCCTTTATTATGCTTTAGTCACTCTAAATGGCCATGAGGTTAAAGCACTTGTAGACACTGGGAGCATGCAGTCTTTGGTTCAAGCAGAGCGTGTTCCAGTCCACCTTTGGAACTATGCTTCCCCAATGGCAATTAGATGTGTTCATGGTGATGAGAAGCATTACCCTACTGCAGATGTGTATGTGAAGGTGCATGGACAGTCATACTTGTTAAAGGTTGGCTTATCTAAAGAGTTGCCCTACCCTATGATTTTAGGTCAAGATTTGCCTGTGTTGTTTGATCTTTTGCCACCCAGTAATGGTTGTAATATGGCTGTTACACGTGCCATGGCAAAGAAAGGTGAGGATGATGTGCAGCTTCTTAGTGCTTTGCCTTTCTTTGAGGCAGAGGTGGAGTATGGTGCAGGAAAGACACGTAAGTCTAAGAGGCAGAAAAGGCAAGAGAAATTTCGTCATACTGTTGTGAGCTCTCAGGAGGAGCCAAGTCCTGAACCCTCTTTAGGCCTTGAGGTTCCCCCCAACATTGCCCAATTGCAGCAGGATGACCCTGTAATTTGTTCTTTGTATAAACAGGCCCAGGAATTGCAATCAGGCCAAACCCCAGTTGAGTGTAAGGAGGGTATGTTCTATCTCCAGGATGGGGTGTTATATAGGAAGCACTCTCCAGAATCTCAAATGGTGGTGCCAAAAAAAGTCAGGGAATTGGTACTTGCTTTAGGTCATTCCATTCCCTGGGCAGGTCATCTGGGTAAAGAGAAAACCACAGCGCGAGTTTGTCGCTATTTTTATTGGCCAGGCTTAAAAAAAGATGTGGCTAAATTTTGCAAGACTTGTCCGCAATGCCAGCAAACATCCATTAGAGGTCCCCCAAAAGTCCCCCTTATACCACTTCCTATTGTGGGAGTACCTTTTGAGCAACTTGGTATGGACATAGTGGGTCCTGTTGAAAAAAGTAAGGCAGGGAACCGTTACATGTTGGTGGTGACCGATTATGCTACTAAGTACCCTGAAGTTTTTCCTCTTAAGAGTATTAGGGCTAGGTCTGTAGCTTTCTGTCTTGTCCAGCTGTTTTCAAGGGTAGGGTTCCCTAAGGCCATAGTTACTGACCAGGGGTCTAATTTTATGTCCCAGTTGCTGAGGCAGGTATATGGGCTTTTAGGGATTAAGGGCATTAGGACCACACCCTATCATCCACAGACTGACGGGCTTGTCGAAAGGTTTAATCAGACTCTGAAGCAAATGCTCCGGAAGTTCATTTCTGAGACGGGTGCTGACTGGGACCAGTGGCTCCCATATCTCCTTTTTGCTTATCGGGAGGTGCCCCAGGCCTCAACTGGATTTTCACCTTTTGAGTTGCTGTATGGCCGTGAAGTGCGGGGACCCCTGACGCTACTGAAGCAGACTTGGAAGGGAGGACAGGATCTTTCAAAGCCTCAGAATGTTATTGCTTATGTCTTGGAGATGAGGGAAAAACTGGAGAGTATGACCAAATTGGCCCAAGAGCACATGGAAGAGGCACAGCAGCGACAGAAGGTCTGGTATGATCGGAAGGCCCGAGCCAGGAGCTTTGAACCGGGAACTAAGGTATTAGTGATGTTGCCCACAGATTCAAGCAAGCTCTTGGCCAAATGGCAAGGCCCCTTTGAGGTGATAAGGAAACTAGGACCTACCACCTATGAGGTGGCCACCCCTGGCCAGAAGCGCTCCAAATGGGTCCTTCACATCAACCTGTTGAAGGAATGGTTTGATAGAACGGACGAAGAAACACGGGCATTGTACATCCGAAGTGTGGAAGATGAGGAAGAGTTAGAGGAACAGTACTTACCTGTTCAGCCTGTCTCTACCCTAGATCTCAGCCACCTTTCAGAGGAGCAAAAGTGCGATATACAGAGCTTGTGCCACCCAGAGATCTTCCAGGGGAAGCCAGGGCATACCTCCATCATAGAACATGACATTGCGCTCCGTGCAGATGCTCTTCCAAGGCGCACAAGTTATCGAATCCCAGAGCGCCTCCTGGTGGCATTGAAGGAAGAACTGGACCAAATGTTAGCCATGCGCATCATTGAGCCATCGAAAAGTGAATGGTGTAGCCCAGTGGTACTGGTGCCAAAAAAGAATGGCAGTCTTAGGTTTTGTGTTGATTTTAGGTACCTCAACTCCGTGTCTAAGTTTGACTCCTACCCAACTCCAAGGATTGATGACCTTATAGAGCGTCTGGGTAAGGCTAAATATTTAACAACAATTGACTTGTGCAAAGGTTATTGGCAGGTTCCGATGAGTGCCAGATCCCGGGAGCTGACAGCCTTTCGGACCCCCTGGGGTCTCTACCAGTTCACTGTTATGCCTTTTGGATTGCATGGAGCTCCAGCAACATTCCAGCGCCTCATGGACCAGGTACTGTCTGGTTTAAGTAATTTTACATCTGCATACCTGGATGATGTGATAATTTACAGTTCATCCTGGGAGGAACATGTGAGGCACTTGGAGGTAGTTCTCCAGCGGATCCAGTCAGCTGGCCTTACCATTAATCCATCCAAGTGTGCCATCGCTAAGACTGAGACAGAGTACCTAGGGTATGTGATTGGCAATGGGATTGTCAGACCCCAGGTGCAGAAGATAGAAGCCATTCAGAACTGTCCCCTGCCACAAACAAAGACCCAGGTGAGATCGTTCCTGGGAATGGCAGGTTGGTACCGGAGATTTGTGCCTAACTTTTCTATGAGAGTGGCTACCCTTACAGATCTGACACGAAAGAGCAGTCCAAACCAGATTCGATGGACAGAGGAGGCAGAAGGCGCCTTTCAGGATATAAAGGATGCCCTCTGTAGTGGTCCTGTTTTAAAATGTCCTGACTTTGAAAAAACTTTTGTTTTACAAACTGACGCGTCTGATAAAGGCATTGGAGCTGTCCTTCTTCAAGGGGAGCCAGGTGATCGACACCCAGTGGCCTACATCAGTAGGAAATTGTTCCCGAGGGAGGTTCGCTATTCCACTGTGGAGAAGGAGTGCCTTGCTGTGAAGTGGGCCCTAGACACCCTCAAATACTACCTCCTTGGGCGAGAATTCCTTCTTGAAACTGACCACAGGGCGTTGCAGTGGATGAATCGTATGAAGGATTCAAATGCCAGGATCACTCGTTGGTATCTGTCCTTACAGCCCTTCAAATTTTCCATCCAACACGTACCCGGTAAGAGCAACACTACCGCGGATTTCCTTTCCCGCTTACCAGCTGGAAACCAGAGGTGGGGGGGTGTGTGACGGCTGTGTAGATGGCCGCACATATAGGCCACTGCAACAGTTTAGTTTCCACCCCAGTTATCACATACACACAAATCTGCAATAGATAACACAAACTATCATTTGTCCTCTACAACCTTTTATTTGCTTTCAGTTTCCAGGTTAAGTGCACAAACTTGGTTGCTGAAAGATTCCGTTATTCACCAGTAATCATTGTTACCTGCCTAGTCATCTCTCCAGATTGGTCCGTCGTGGAAAGGGGTACGTGCAGAAACATGAGCTCTTTATTGGGTTCCCAGAGGCGAGAAGGATCATACCATCATTAATTATCTGAGGGGGCCAGACATCAACCCATGTTTCCTGAATGCTCTGAATGTGTTTGTTTTGTTTTCTTTAACAAGATTATTGGTTAAATAACCGATGTCAGGTTATGTAAATTTCATTTGAATGTATTAGTTTAATTATAACCTTAAATATTTATTTATTAGCCATGCTCTGTTGTTTGTCACCCCCTCTGTCTGTTGTTTGGTGCGGGTCACCAAACTATATATGTGTGGGAGCTCCCTGTGTTTAGCTGTCTTTTGTTCCTGTCTTTTGGTTCTGTCATTTGTCCTGGTGTACCCGAGCATGGCTTATTCATTTTTTTTCCGTTGAGGCTAAACCAATTTCTGCTGTTTGTAGACCTCCGTCACTGGAGGCCAGAGCAGACTGTTTTTTAGTTGTATAAGAATCATTTTGTTTTGACTTTATTTTGGTTTCACTTTCGATTTGCAAAGTTTAATTTCTTTTCTCTCACCACAATGAACGGATGCATCAAGCAATAAACTGCAAATTTCTGCACTGCCACTCCTGTCTCCGTGCCCTTCTGTTGGCCCGCCCACTACACCCTCCCATACCAGGTTGCTTTCTTGGAGCTGGTTTAGGATACAGCTATAATGCTGCTGTAAGACTGTTGATGTGCCAACCAGAAATGAGAGGAAAGGCATAATGGTGGAGCAGGTAGGTACAGGTTTGGAAAGAAAGGATGCAGAGGAGCAGGTTACAGGAATAGAGATAATGACAGGGCTAGCAGTGACTACACGACTGGAAGCAGCAAATAGGAGACAGCTTCAAGACTGGACGCATCGAAGGAGGAAGTCCCTGCAAGTAGCACAGGAAACAGTCGAGGGGGGCAAGCTGTACTATATGCTGCTTAAAATCACAGTCAGTTAAATATAGTTTAGTACTAGCTATGTCTCCATAATTTGGCAGAAGTTTCTCTGACTGATGGTTCTTTAAATTTTACCGGCAGCTAAGTATATTCAGTTTATGTAAAGCTACACTAACTCACATCTGTGATCGCTAAATAAGCCAGCCACATAATTAGACTAACTAAAATGTAGCTACTTATCAAATAAGAAAGATTAATTGCGTTGTGTAGGTTTACCAATGATTAAAAAACTCATCCAACCATTATGACGTTACCCATTGTGACTCTTATAAAACTATTAAGGTATGGAAGGATTATGACCTACCTTTATGTGGATGGCTCTTATACTTGCCAAAGAGATCTCACCAATGAAAGTGTCGCCCAATGATCCTCCACACGCCATATAATTAAAGTTCACCCGTGGCTCTGGTCTGAATACAGCATGCATGAGCTTAGTGGCTGAGCAGCTAACTACGAGAGCAACAACTGATATTTCTGTATTTGAACAGCACCTTCCCATTCATTAGAATGTTCAGACCTTAAATCTATTTGGATTTCTGTGGAGACAAAAATATATATATACATATACAAAGTTTCATATATGAATGGATCAGCAAATGCTGATATCTTGAAAAGCATGAACCATTTTTGCTGCTGGCTATTTTTATCACCATCTGACACTTGCTGAATGAAAAATAAAACCTGAAAGACAAGGTAGAAAAAAAACTTATCATGGATTCCCTGCGTGCTCTTACTGAACTATGAGAAAACATTATGTTTTTGTTTCCGGAACATTACTGTTATAAGTTACTAGCTGGAGTTCCATGAACTACTGTCTTCCTGGGCAACTGGATTCCTTATCCATTGGAGCTCCATCCTTCTTAACTCCTGTACTTTCTCTGTGTCTCAACAAAGGTTCTCAAGAAAGAGGTTATTTCACCTAAGTGGCCAAGTTCCTCCTCTACTGTTTCATTACCCTCTCTTGTTTTAAATTGCTTGACCTCTGAGTATCATGACTTGAGTGAAACGTTTAGTAAACAGTGAGCCTCGTAGACCATGCGACTTTGCAATCAAACTCTCCCTGAAACTGTTCCCCCCAGAACTTGACTACGCAATACTTGTTCTGTTTCAGCAGCTATGGAGGAGTGTATCCAAAATGCCCTCAAGACCAGGTTTATTTGCATTTCCACCTGTGATGAGGAATTATGCTAGGAACTGAGAGTTACAAGCAGTTAAGCTTGTGATGGAGGAGTGGAGGCATTGGTTAGGGCGATCTCAGCATCAAGAATGTTGCCTCTATCAGATAAGCTAAGTGTCGAATTTCCCAGCAAACTGGATTGGAACTAGTTTTCACATGGCCCAATTTCACTTTTCCTACAGGCCGGGCTCGAAGAACATCAAGGCTAACACCCTTTCCTCCCAGCAAGACTGTTCAGAAAAGGACCAGACACTCCTGCCCATCATCCCTAGGCAATGCATTCTAGACCTCAATTCTCCTGAACAGCTTATCTCATTGCTCTTTTCAAGCTCCTGTTTGCCCAGAGGACTGTTGGAAGACCACTACACAGTATTGTCAGAATACATAGCCTTCATGCTGACATGGCCGTCTTTGGCTCCTCATTCAGCCTTTCATCCCCAGTCGAATCGGCAAGTCAGTGAGTTAATCCGAGCCTTAAAAAGTGTCTTTGCTGCTTTGTCTCTGCCAAGCCATCCTGCTGGAGTCAGTTTCTAATTTGGGCAGAGTTGGCACATAACACACTGCAGAGGTCTTCCACTGGATTATGTCTTTTTGAGTGCCAGTTTGGGTTCCGGCCACCATCTTTTTTAAGCCAAGAAGTGAAGGTTGGAGTTTCGTCAGTGGAGAGATTCATCACACGGTGTCAGAGGTTTTGGAGATTTGAGCAACTCTGGTGTGCACGGCAGCAAAGTAGAAGTAAAAGTAGAAGATCTATTCGCTCCTTTAGGCCAGGATAAAAGGTCTGGCTTTCCACCAAAGACCTGCCGCTGTGATTAGACTTCTGAAAGCTCACCCCAAGATTTGTCAGACTCTTCAGGATTTTTCAGAGAATCACTCCTGTTACTTCTTGGCTAGCCTTTCGCAGATCAATGAAAGTTACACCCACGTTTCACGTCTCTCTATTCCAGCAGCTGAGGTCTTCAATATTTGGTCGACTGGGAACGTTATGGCTCAGAGGAGCATGCTTGGAGTCCCACTCAACATGTCCTGGGCTCAGATGAATGCTTGAATCCCACCATCACTGCCTCAATCTGACCACCAGAGGGAGTCAGAAAACAACACCAGACGGACATGCTGAAGTTCACTAGAAGCCTACTAGATAATAATCTCATTATTAGTTTATTGCCTATACACTTTTCTTGTTGGCTTACTGTTTGTTGCTGAGTGTTGAAGTATCCTGCCAGGCAGCCGTGGCCTAATGGTCAGAGAAGCGGGCTTGCGACCAGAGGGTCACCAGTTCAATCTCCGGAACCGGGCAGGAAAAAATGTGAACAGCGCTTTACCCTCTCTCAACATTCACAGCTGAAGTGCCCTTGGGCAAGGCAGTTAACCCCAAAACTGCCCCCCAGGTACTACGGTTTTGTGGCTGCCCACTGCTCCGGGTGTGTGTTCACTGCCTCCTAGTGTGTGTGTGTGTGTGTGTGTGTGTGCTCACTGCTCATAGTGTGTGTTGTGTGTTCACTGCTTTGGATGGGTCAAAATGCAGAGGTCGAATTCCCCCATTTGTGGGATTAATAAAGGAATTAAATTTTAAAACTTAAACTTAAAATTTATAAGATCTATGAATTATGTACTCAGACAAATATATGAACTTCAGCACTTCAGTTTCTCTTTTTCCCTCTTCTCAAAAAGAAAGAAAAGGTCTTTGTGTTTTCACTTATTTTGACTGATTATGGTAAACTGTCGCAAAAATTTGACCTCTGTCTGCTTACATCTTTTGAGTGTGGACTTCAGCTCTGCAGGTGGGTCCACTGCAGCACTGGGGATTCTAAGGTTAACTCGCCTGTGACAGACAATTACAGATCTCTGTCTGCATGATTTTTGAAATGTGAATAATATATATACATATATTAAGTCTTTCAGCAGCATATATTTTTCAATTAACGATGTTTTATGGGGGTATTAGCCAGTTCAGCAGGAGTGAGTAAGTGCGTGAGTTACAAGTGAGGTTCATGAGGTGCTTTGCACCTAATATATACCTTATTACATACTATTAAAAAAAAGCAACTGAAGAAAAAAAGACCACAACAATTTAGCCATATCACCACTATACAAAATTAAGTACTCCCTACCCTGACAAAAGAATGTGAAATACTCTTAGAGTTACCCAGTGACACCAAAGATCCGTGCTGTACAGCAGAGCGTTTTACAGTAGGTAATGATTGTTTCTTCTTCCCGAGTAACTGTAAGCCACTATTGTGATAGTGTAAATTTAATGTATATGAATGAATGCATTTTACAACTGGTTCATGAATGCTATTTATCGACACAGCTTTTGTACTAACTCATATGCCGTAATACGGGCTGACATTTCGCTCAGCTTTTGAGCCTGTAAAGCGTTCGGTAAATATCGGTATGTCCGAGTAAAGCTGGACGTTGGCTTGTGACGACACATTTAATTAATGACCAGGCTGCTACTCGCTCTACAGCTCTGCTGAGCGCAACTTCCACCTTTTACAAACTGCGCAGGCCCTGTTGCAAATGAACGGGGCCACCACACTCACGTGAGAGGGCGGAAGTAATAGCAAGAAGTCACTAGAGTGATAGAAATGATAGCAAGTGATATTGTTTTTCTGTCTGAAAATAGGATAACAAGTCACCTCTAATTGATTTATCGGTCGTTTCCAATGTGAAATTTCTAACAGAACATAGTATTTTGATGGATTTATGCACACTGGTATGCTGACCCGTGTTAAACTAGTTTTCCTGGTGTAAGTGTTAATGCTAACTGTGTTGATTTATTGTGACGAATTATGTCCTCGAGTCATTCCAAAACATCGAGCAGTGTGATGAGTGATCATATCGGTTTTTTGGGTGGAAGAATTCCCACAGAAATTGAAATTATGTCTAAACACTTGAAGGATTTGGACAAAGAATCATTCAGAAAAATGCTCAAAGGTCAGTTTACTTCATTGCTCTTAAGACCTAAGTGTAATTATTGTGTTTTAAAAACTCCATCTGTTTACTGTAAAGAAAATGACTGGCTTTCCTAAGCCTTTAAAAAGCATAATATATATATATTTTTTTTTGTATCCTGTTGCTATGTTGCTATGCTATGACTAAACTAGAGTGAAGCTGGACATGCATAACCAACGTTTGATGGGCAACTCTGCATCAAATTTGTGTGTGTATATATATATATATATATGTGTGTGTGTGTGTGTGAATTCAAAGAGCTCTAGACAAATTTAATCATATTTTTTTCACAGTTGTTGTTAATGGCATTGAGGGTAAGAACTGCAACGAGGCAATGAAATCGATAGCAGAAAGCAGTGCTCTCTCTGAAGAGAAATTAAGTCACGTCGTAGCTGGCATGTATGTACTCCTGAAGGAAGCATTACGACTCCCTGTCTCATCGCTAAAACAGGAGGTGATGTACCAAATCAGTTCCTCATAAAATTAGGTCCTTTGGGCTTTGATACCAGACTATTTCTGTAGTGAGAGCTGTACACAGAAAGTATCTGAAAGTGACTTAATATTTCCCTGTGTTAGGCCTTCAAAGAAGATCTGAGGGAGCTAAGGTAAGAGAATGTTGGGTAGCCCGCGGGGGTACTATTCGTGACACAGATATCAAAATTAGTTTTACAGTCTCACCTAACACCATTTGAGTGCTGACTTAACGCTGACATTTTGTAACCTCCGTTGGTAAATTGCGCATTACCTTTGTTTATTTTCCGCCAACTATCCCGAAACTTGTCTATGGACTGCTTCATCTCAGTATACTTTGTGAGCATCCTAGACATCTGGTCTTTATAGAGCTGGTATGTATAATGCGACTGAGAATTCGTCCTAAAATTTAGCACCCAAAGAAACTTTGTTAAAAGCTGAGAGTAAGAATGTGTCACAAAATCGCTCATCCCTCAGAGCAACTCTTAACGAAGGGAAGCATTGAATCCCAGGAATAAACATGAAGTAAGACAGTTGCAGTGCCGTAAAACGACCGTTACGTGCTCTTGTAGCTTAGCTATATGCCTAGCTATGCTCACTCGCAATGTTCAGAAACCTGTAATATTCGGCTAATAATCAGAAATTTACCGAAGTAAGCTGAATATTTAATATGTTTCTAAAAGGGTGTACACATTTGTGCGAAGTCATAAAAAGAAATTGCCTACTAATAAACCTCAACAATACGACGGAGTATTAGGGCCACGTTGAGGAAAAAAAATCTGGGATTTGGAGAATAAAGTCGTAATTGAGAAAAAAAAGTCATAATATTACGAGAATAATGTCGTAGCCTCCTCACTTGTTTGTGGTGATGCTGGTGTAAACAAAACTATTGTGCTGCCAGTGAGTCGTATAAAAGTGTAGCAGGTACAGTTATGTACAGTACATAATACTTGATAATGATAATAAACAACTGTGTTACTGTTTTATGTATTTACCATACTGTAATTTTGTATCGTTATTTTAGAGTGTAATATTTGAAGAAAAAGTCGTAATATTACGAGAATAAAATCGTACAATTTCGAGGGGGAAAACATAATTTTTAGGAAAATATATTACCAGCAACCAACAAAACGGGCGAGAGGACAGTCAGTGGCTGGCTGAGTCGCTTCTAGTAACTGCTATTTGTCTCAGGCGTAGTCATTTATGAAACCAATGCTGAACTACAACTTCACAAGATACTACACGTTCCTCATTTTTACACAGACGGTAGGTTTCTCTTCTGATGTTTCCCCTCTAAAATAACACGTAGCCTAAAATTACGACTTTACTCTCGTAATATTACTTTTCCTGTAAAATTACGACTACATGCTCGCACCATTATGACTTTTTTTTGTAAAATTTCGAACTTATTCTCGTATCATTACGACCTTGTCCTCGAAATCTCAGAATTTTTTCCACTCAATATGGCCCTAATACTCCGTCGTGCAACAATATCGGGTCGAATACCGGCTTAAATTGGAGTTAAGAGCACTCTTAAGGTTAAAGAATCATTGCCTTATATCTTATTCTTAGGAGTAAGTACAAGTCTGAATTGCATGAGGTCCAAGATTTTTTTGGCGCTTTAGACCAAAATTTTGCTTTTAGCGGCTGGACACATGGGTCGGTTGATTTTTTTTCTTTCGGTGCTCCAATTCAGAGGATGTAGATTTACGTTTCACCAGCGGCCCATGTTTGTCAGATTTTTAAACCAAAGTTCATTTAATTGAAACCCGTTAGAGGAAGGCCGTTTATCTTCGTCTGGTGTGATAATGTTAGCAAGACATGCAGTGTGAACTTTGACACTTGGTGGAACAATGCGACCACTGATCTACCGATATTGTTGGTCTGGGGACACTTGTAGAGAGAAAGAGATGATTCACGAATTGGTTTTTCAGCTACGCTCTGATTTGAGGACTCGCAAATTATTCAGATTTATTTAATTCATTTGTATCTATACATGGCTATAGCTAATAAATGTATGTGGGAATTTCTAGCATTACAAACGCTGGGCTTGTGGCAGTGATTAATATTGTGCGAAATACCCATAATCCCAAGCGGAAATTTACGCCCTGTGGTTGTTATTCAAAATTAACAAAACTGAAACCATTTCAAAAACACAATAACCATCACTATCTACTCTTTGCAGGATATCTGAGGATTTCATCACAGACTTTGCCAGTGTTGTTTTTGGAAACAGGTTTGTAAATTAGTTGAGTATATAGAATAGCATTACCCAGTTTGTGGATTCTGAGGATATCTGACAGGCAATGAATGTAGATGATTGCAAAGAGATTCTAAATGAATTACAAGGCAAATCACAGTAAATTCCCCCTTGTGACTGGAGCACACTGCTCGCTGTTATTAGTTCTTTGTAACTGACTCACGCACAAAAAGATTCCACGCACTCTACTTTACAGTTTTATCATGGTACATGTTTTTAACTGGTTGTAAGCTAGTGTCACCTCTGTCTATCTCCGTTCTTTCTGATCCTCATTTCTTTTGCACTGACAGACGCACAACACTTGAAACTGCAGCTATACAGCAAGGTCCAAGATTGCCAGGTCTAGAGGAGTTCAGATGGAGGGTGGATGTAGCCATCTCAACCAGGTATACTGGACTGAACAATGACTTGAGAGACTCTGTGTAATGAAAACACAGAAGAAATATCAATAGAACTGGGCCAGTGCCTGTTAGCTGATTGAGCATCACAAAAGAAAAGGGGAAAAAAAGAGAAATAGACGATGTGGGGCACATTTTAACAGCATTGGCAGTCTTTGATAGTTCTGCGTATTACATCAGTGTTTCTCAGCTCCCCTGGACAACATGTTATAGTTACTGTTAATGCCTAACAGCAACAAAACTAGCTCAAGAGGCCAAAGCTCAGTAATCGCTGGATAATGTGCTGGCCTCTGGGTCTTCAGGGCCGGAGTTTAGAACCACTGAAATATATCATTAGTATCGTCTAGTCATAGTTTCTGTGTTCAGGAACATGTATTTGATTTGTCAGCTAAACTAAAAAAGTGAGAGAGAAGGTTTTTAAGATTCTGTGCCTTCGGTTTAAATGATGCTTAAAGCTCTCCGCATAGTTGAAGCATTTCAGTACTCATCAGTTTTGTACATTTAATCAGTGTTTGATTGATCAGTTTTATTGCACAGAAACTTCATAGTGACTTTAGATATAATTTAATGACTAGTTTACTCTCTGATATTTTTTGGATGGGGAAGCAGCGTTTAAGGGCAAAAAACATGAGTACCACTGAGTTGTTATGAAACCCATATTAGCAGAATAAGAGGAAGCCAGTGCCTGTCAAGTAGGGAAAAATGTCAAAATTAAAAACATTATTTAAACAAATTAGGATGTATTTCTTAGATATTACAGGGATGAAACTAAAATGAAACTAAAACTCTTACATCACCAGTAAGCTCATTTTCCATTTTTTTGGCTTTTTACCAGAGCAGAATATCAGTGACTTTGGACTGGTTTCTCTGAGCTGCCACGCATTTAATATTGTGACATTCAGCATTTTGATTGGAGGCATATGCAAATTGTTTTTTTGTTTTTTTGCATCTTAATTTCAGCTCTTTGGCCCGTGCCTTGCAACCTTCCATTCTAATGCAGATGAAGCTTTCAGATGGAAATATCCATCGCTTTGAGGTATCTGCTAACATCATATATCTCTGTTCATACTTTGTAATGTGCAGTGGCCTCATCACATGTGCTGATTCACATGTTAGCATAAAAATGTAAAAAAAGAAAACGTTTTACACACTGTCAGCTTACTTTCATAGGAAAGCATACCAACATTATTATAACATGTGGACAAGTTACACAAGAAGTTTTAGTCACATTTATTTTGATTTAGACATGTGCATACAAATAAGACAGCAGAGACAACATATAACTGTTTTGAACATACTTATAATTTTATCAGTGCTGATATTTTAATCTCTGTAATGCCCTTTTATATCTTACCTTTATGGATCAGTTAATAAGTGTGATCTTCTTTTTGTAGGTTCCTGTCTCTAAGTTCCAGGAACTGCGCTACAATGTTGCTCTTATTTTAAAAGAGATGAATGACCTGGAGAAGAGAAGTATTCTTAAGATTCAAGACTGAGAATTGTTCACAAACCACTATTTCCAGCAGTAGTAGACCAACATTTTTACCATAATTCAATATATTGTTGTACTTCTGGACTTTTCTTACCTGTAATAAAAGTGAGCAAATACATTGTGTGTGTTCATATGGAAATCTTTGCATATGTAGCATTTTTCTTGCACCCATGAAAAGGGCCATTTTAAGAAATATTGTCTGATTTCAAGCAGCTCCGGTAAATACACATGTACCGTAGCATGAATCACTCCATTTTTAGATTACATGTGAATAGTCATTAATAAAACTGTGTCCTATACTTAATTACAGTGATGTATTAAAAGTATTAAAAAGCACTCCCTTATGGAACTCCTTTTGTGTTTTATGACAAACACATTAATACCTGATATGATCATGAAACATAGTTACTACTCATTAGTGGTTGCATTATTTTATCATAGGCAATGTAGCAATTTGATCCAAAGCTATAGAAGAACATTTCATGCAGAAGATAGGTCACATATCCATATATGGGAATTGTAAAAGCTTTGTATATGTGAGATAAACAGTGTAAGTAAGGTAAAGCATGCTGAGTACTTAGGCCTACATATAACTACACAAGTCTACTCTCAATTCTCTGGAAAGTGTCATTTCTACCAAGTGACTGTAAACTTGCTATATGTCCATTTTTTATTTCAACAAATTGTGTTGCAATGAATCCAGAAAAGGACAACTGTTGAACTGTCATACCCCCTTTAATAACCATTAGCAGTTCACTGTAGTCATTGAACAGATACAAATTGTTGCACACATGGAACATATTTAACTTCCAGATCACAGATTATAAAGAATGCAGTGGGGCAGTACACCTCTGGATATCCATGCTGTTGTTGCATGTGTAGTTATGTGAGCACTGTTTTTTTTGTTGTTTTTATGTTGTCAGATTGATGCTAGATCGTGTTATAGGTCTTACCCTCTTCTAAAGATATTACCCTCTTCTTCGTATTATACACTGAAATATATGAAGAAAACGCTGACTAAGGAAAACAACATCCATGGACACCCCAATGCCTATACTTAATCTCATCAAGGTCTAGACACTCTGACTGGGTTAAAGGGTTGGCCCAGTTTCACTTGTAAAAGTTATCAAGAAGGTTGCCCTGGCCTTGTTATGGAATCCTGTCTGCAAATGGGATTGAGTTCATGCCAGACGACCTATATATCCCTTGCAGTTATTGTAGACTTCGGCCTGAGAGTATGTCTATATTTCTGTAACACACATAACTTGTAATTGCACAATTCAGCAAAAAATGATTTCTTCACTCATTGGATGAGAGTTTAAAACTACTTTTACATTAAACATATTTCAGTTTTAAGGAAACTGTCTCCACTGTTTTGTGTTTTTTTTTTTTTTTTTTTTTCCCAGATATGGTAACCATGACCGTTGAAGTAACCGTCAACTAAATGTGCACTTCGCAGTAAATCCCAAAACCTAATATGTTTTTACCGGATACAAAGGTAGGTGACCGGATTTAATACTCAGACCAGACGTTCAGTGTTACAACTGAATTGTTTTGTAACAGTTTTAGTAACCCATCCAATAGGAACGGCAGACTTTGGTCACATGATAACGTTTATGCAACACCTTTTTTTTCTCTTATCAGTTTTGCTGAACGATGGAATCATTTGAGAGTGGTAAACTGGGCTGACTACAGGAGAAAAAGATGAAAGAAAAAGATCTAAACACTTAATTTACGAAAGGCTTGAAACAACACTGAGGACAGTCTCCCTAGTTAACCATGGGAACAGAGAGTATGGAAAACATGCTGGAGCTCGCTGCAGAGGCTTTCCAGTCTAAAAACTTTGAGCTTGCCGCGGATATATACGAGTGTCAGTTTGTGCACTACAGTGACCCTGTCATTCAACAAGAGTTGCTGGTCAGGCGAGCGGATGCACTGGCGTTTGATGGCAAGTTAAATGAAGCCTTTGAAACATACCAGAAAGCCTCAGAGTTTGAGCGGCTGCGACCTGTCCAACTGGAAAATCTTATTGAATGCCTCTCTAGCAACATAGGGAAAAAAGACGGGACCCACAGTCAAAACAAGCAGCATGTGGAAGCTGCTCAGCGTAGCGGATATGATGCGTTCGCATGTAGGATATGTTTCGGATTTCTGTACGAGCCAGTTACATTGCCTTGTGGACACTGTTTCTGTAAAAAGTGCCTCCAGAGAGAGAGAAAACCAATTTCTTGTAAAGACTGTAAGGAGAGCACGAAACTCACAAACGTGCATGAATACAAAGTCAATGTTGTTCTTAGCAACTTGATGTCAAAGTGGTTTCCATCTGAACTCATCGCTGTCAAATTGAGACTGGAGGGTAATGGATTGTATGCTGAGAAGAGAATGGAAGCTGCCTTGGATAAATACAATGAAGCAATTCTCATAGGTAGGCTAATAACCTACAATTTGTATTGCAAAATATGTGTATTATTCATATTAATTTGTTGTATGGTTTTTCATCTCAAAAAGTCTCTGAGTAGCTGTAGGGATAGATGGTGTTCTATTTACAAATGTTATATATCGTAATCATTGGGGCACTTCGACATTACCGTAAATGACGCAAATGATATAACTTCAAATTTGAGGAAAGAAAGAGAGCTCCAGAATAAAGTATAGTATCTGTAGAAAGTGTCATAAAAATACGTTTGTTTTAGCCTAATTTCAAAAGCGCTATGACGCAGCCACGGAAAGATGGGCGTGGATGTTGAATAAGGTACAATCTAGGCTAGGATACCGAATATTGCGTAAGTGTGCGCCATGCGGTCTCACGATTGTATAACCAATAACAGACCGTGAATATATAGGTCAGGGTGGCTGAGGTCATGTGTTAAATTGATTTCGAATTTTGTAACTTGCCGCATTGTGATGGTGATCGAGCTTCTGTTACCTCCCTGTACACATCTAAGATAACTAGAACAAGAGCTTTTTGTTGAGTTATCTAAAACAAGTGTTATCCTCAGTGTTACGACCCGAACGGCATCAGACAGTGCTTCGAAATTTCTTGCTTTGATTGTTGCCACACTTGTAGAAATTGTGGATATTAATAACTTGAGGCCTGACATAAAGAAGAAGACCTGTGGTATTAATGAAAATGTAGATGAAAGAATGACAATACATACATTATTATCCTTTGTAATATATGTAAATACATTTGAATACCATATAAAATTTATGTAAAATATGAGTAACACTCGTTCCTGGGAGTATGTGATCAAGTGTAATTGCTGTAAAGAAAGATAAATAGCTGTTTTTAAAAGTAACACAAATTCTCTCCCAAGCTCCTAGAGACCATGTGCTGTATAGCAACCGATCCCAGATCAATTCTAGTCTGAAGAACTTTGAAGATGCACTTAGTGATGCTGAAATGGCCTGTAAACTAAAGCCACTTTGGGTAAAGGTGAGGAGATTTATTTTTCATTTTTACCATAGATCATTAACAACCTTTTTTCCTTAACAGAATATTTCATAATGTCACATCATTTCTGATGTCAAACTCAAGAATCTTTTACTCTTATTTTCTAAAATAAATTTCAGTTCTGAATACTCATGACTTTCCTTTTGAAACTACATTCATTGTTGTATCTTCTGTAGGGTCATATAAGAAAGGCACAGGTTCTCTCTACACTGGGGAAAACAGAGGAAGCTTTAAATGAATATCTGCTCTGTATCCAGTTGGATCCAGAAAATAAATTAGCAAGAACAGAAGCCCAAAAGGTGAATACAGTCTCCTCTCCTTCTTTAAATGAATCTGAGAAAGTCAGCAGTAGAAAAAGTTAGCAAAGCCATCTTATTCAATTGCTTCTGAACACAAAGACACAGTCACTTATCTGAACTATTGCTTGTTATCACTAGCTGCTGAGTGATCTCCTGTCTCCAGTTACGGATAATGTTCATAGGAAAATTCTTGACTGCACAAGCCTGCTATCATCTAGGTCTAGAGTAAAGGGCATCATCACCTCTACATCCAGTCCCACTCCCTTAAAGTCATACAAGGTAAGAAGAATCTATGTGCTAATATCAGATACATCTGTTCTGTTTCTGTAAAATGATTTCAATGATAAATTTCTACAAAACTGGGTGAAAGCAATGGAGGTGAAAAGAAACTCATTCTAGTCAATGAAACAGAAACCTCTTAAAAGCTGGTGGAAGACATAAACAGCTACAGCGGCAGAAACTTCTTTGATGTATTTTGACATGTGAAGTCTTTTTTGTGTGTGAATAGTTGCCTCTGAACTCTTTCTGACAGGACCTCAAGAAGTACATCATTAACAACGCAGCTCTGAGTGATAATTTGAAAGCTTCAGCAACTTTAAGTCCTCTTAGTCCTCTCCATGAAACAAATCTGAGAAAAGTTTGCAGCAAGAACAAGGAGAAAGATAAGAGGTCAGCTAACCCTTCTGCCATTGAAAGAGGCCTCTTTCTCAAACGAAAACACACCATGGAGGGGGATAGTGAAACAGGAGGCAGTGAGGACACATGCAAGCGCTCTAAGCAAGGTGATGTTGCCTGTGGTAATTCTGCATCATTAGATAAATAATGAAAGAATGTGGTTAGCATTGAAATGCTTCTTACCATCAAATTGACAGAATATCTAAATACCTTAAATCATTTCTTCTCTAAGATGGTGTAAATAAAAAAGAAGGGATGGAATGCTGCAATGTAGTTGCTGACCTCATTGACCCCTCTGACCTGGAATGTTCTCTCTGCATGAGGTATGAACTAGTTCTCATTGGATTCTCCTTTCTTCATTTATTTCTTTTCTGTTGCTTATTTTTGTCTTATTCTTGTTATAGATAGACATTTTGTTAAAAAGAACACAAATAATTGAACAATACAGGAGAATTTTTACATTTTAACTATTTAATTTGAGTCAAAGCCTTTTACCTGCAAAATATCCAAATTAGTCTTTTTTATTATTGCTATTACATCTGTTTTGCCCATACAGTTTCTCCCTTTGCCACCACCTTTTTTCCCTCTGTTGCATAGGTGTCTAAGGCCCAGATTTAATGTTTATGAAGTAGGACCATATACAACTTTACTGTGAGGTGTATTTTTGTAATAAATTATCCCTGTAATGTTCCATCCTTTTCAGATCATTGAGACCTTATGTTTTGTTTGAGGATCCCTAAATCATCATATGTAGACTTCTCAACGTTTCCACCCAAAAGGAAATTTTTTTTGTGTGTTATTGCTGTTGCACGATATTGTGTCCTTTTCTCTTTTGTATATCCTAGACTATTCTATGAACCAGTTACCACTCCATGTGGGCACACTTACTGTTTGAAATGCATGGAAAGATGTTTGGACCACAACCCAAAATGCCCTCTCTGTAAGGAAGACCTCTCAGAGGTACGGTCCTCATATTTTTAACAGCTTATCAAGAGCCAACTTAGTAATTATTTTTATTGTTTCAAAATACATTGAAGCAGTGGGTCATAAAAAATACATTGTGCAGCGTGAAGAGTTGTTAAATTTATGATATTCATCATTATGTAACAAGAACACATGATTGTTCAAGAACTTTCCTAAGTGCAGTATATTATTGCACCTACAGTATCTGGCACAAAGGCAATACTGCAAGACTGTTTTGATGGAAGATCTCATCTCCACATACCTACCTGCAGAGCTTTTGGAGAGGCAGAAGATCAATGAGGAAGAAATTGCAGAACTATCAAAGTAAGACTTGCGTTGATTGATACTGGTCCATGGGTGTGTGTCAGCACGACTTGTATGAAATTTAACAAGTCTCTTTTGGGTATTCTCTCTCCTCTTTAGTTTGAACAAGAATGTGCCTATATTTGTTTGCACCATGGCCTTCCCTACGGTACCATGCCCTTTGCACATCTTTGAGCCTTGCTATAGGCTGATGATCCGCAGGTGCATGGAGACTGGTACCAAGCAGTTTGGCATGTGCCTCAGTGACTCTATCAAAGGGTAAGCATTGCCTTAAAGATATGTTGAAGTCAAAAAGCATTGTACACCCCCAGTTTCCCTGACAATTATGCTGGGTCTGCTCTCTTTAGATTTGCTGATTATGGCTGCATCCTTGAGATCCGCAATGTAGAATTCTTTGCTGATGGCCGCTCTGTTGTGGATACAATTGGTAAGAGAAGGTTTAAGGTCATCCAGCATAACCAGAGAGATGGATATAACACAGCAGACATCGAATACCTAGAAGATGTCAAGGTACAGTCTGAATTTTTTTTTCGTAACTAGCTCTTCTCTCATTAATCATAATTCTCTATAGATTAATGTTAACACAGTGAATCAGAGCTCAAATAGTACTCCATGATCTCTCTTCAACAAAATAGAAAGCAAATCAGAATACTCTGAAACAGATATTGACAGAAATTTTCATCTGTCTTTAACCTTTTTAGATGAAATTTGTTAACTGTTGGTTTATGTGCCATCTCATGTGAATAATGCATATTTTTACTACTTTTTACTGATGCATTTTAATCATTGATGACATGTCTTCATCTCTCTCTGATCATGAATCGCTATTTTTGCCTGAATCCTACAGGTAGAAGGGGTAGCAGCTAAGGAGCTGCAAACCCTTCATGATGCTGTGTATGACCAAGCGCTAATCTGGGTCAACTCTCTCAAAGCTGAGCAGAAAGAAAGGATTGTTTGTCACTTTGGGCCCATGCCAGAGAAAGACTCAGAGCCACAGGTATCATTATACTTTCTTTCAGTCACCTCTTCAACATCAGATCTGCTAGTGCTTTTCCCATTGTTCTCTGTCCTGTAAAGCGTAATGGAAATCTACTCAGAAAAGAAGACTATTAAAGAGCCAGAACAGTGTATTGTGTCTGTGGATGATGACGAAACAACATTGTTTTAACAGAACACACTTTGACAACTACAGCGCATTGCTGATTATTTTCTGTGTTGCAGGCCAGTCCCAATGGACCGTCGTGGTGCTGGTGGCTTCTGGCAGTGCTTCCACTGGAGGGGCGAGCCCAGCTCCCTTTCCTAGCCCTCACTTCCCTGAGGGACAGGCTGACTGGCATCCGCAGAGTGCTTCTCTTCATGTCCAGGAATCGTCCACGGTGACCCCTACAGCCTTTTATTGTCAACAGGACCAAATTTTTACTCAAATGTTTTCTTATAGTTTGTAGGGTTTTTTTTTAAATTTCTTTTCTTTTTTTCTTTCATCCTTTTTTTATGGTTATTTATGAGCATTTGTGGGAATGTCACGATGCCTCACTGTTTACGCTGCTGTAAG
Organism: Chanos chanos; assembly: GCF_902362185.1. Taxonomy (NCBI): domain Eukaryota; kingdom Metazoa; phylum Chordata; class Actinopteri; order Gonorynchiformes; family Chanidae; genus Chanos; species Chanos chanos. The sequence goes on from NC_044496.1 coordinate 43,091,683, forward strand.
GAAAGTACACTTTGAACACTTTGAAACTGATTCTGTGTTCTAGTTGTGATACAAATCAAAACTATAATCTGGTACATATCTACAGACTTTTCCATTGCAAAGTTCTCAAAAATTGAGAATGAAGTTCATGTTGCCACACTGAAGCTTATTATCAGCTGATTCCTGATTACATTTAGTACAACTTCTTGTTTAGTTTAGCTGATTGTGATACCTCCTAAGTGATTTTTTTCATAATCATGGTGAATTATTTATTTGTATTTATATTTTTGATGTGAAATCCATTTCTTTAAGGGAAAACAGAGGCTGCTTAGTTGCCTTTATTTAGGTACTTAAATTATAAAAGTATTTTCGTTGCACGTTTAACAAAAAGGTTTGTAACCTTTCCTCATTTTTTTTTAAAAGAGATAAATGTTGAAAGATCCTATAGTGATACTGAAAGCCAGATGATACAGTTGATCATTATTTATTATAGGTTTGTTCCATCTAATTTCAAAGTTTTAATTTTAAGTGTGGAAAATGCTACATACTTCAAACCTTTTCATTAGACCCAACATGCTCAAAAGTTACATAACATTTTTTTAAGTTTAAAAACATTGTAAGTATTTGTTTATATTGAGGTCTATGATGTATAATTACAACATCATGAACCTCATGTGGACTGGATTAACATTCACCATTACTACACCTATTATTTGTTGTGTTCCTCCATTTTACCCACCATTTATTAAGCTGTTTATTAAGATGTTTTATCAAGCTGTGTAAACAAAACAGGTATTGTTTATGAATATACATTTAAATGTATAAGAAAGCTATAAGCATTGAACAACTCTATCTTACTATCTATCTGAACTTGTGGTCTCGACAATGGGATCGTAAAATATAAACAACAATGGCGTGGATTATTGATGGACAGACATGTTACAAAAATTATGTCAAATTGTGCCCAAAGTGAAAGCAAGTGTTATTACCTTTGCAAAAATAGGAGTCATACGTTGACTACCCTGCATCTAATCTCCATTCTCTGGCTGTTTGTTTTAGAAAATCCTCTTAATACCCTGCAGTCGTAATGAACTATTGGACAGAACTGGCTCTCTGTTGTAGAAACTCCAAGAAAAAAAGCAAGAGAACCTTCTCTGAGTAATTCTTAATGTTTCATAATGGTTATGCTCATTGTTCTTGAGGTCCTCGATTCAAAAGGATAACAACTTACCTTCATCAGATGTGCAACTCATGAAGATATTTTGTGATAGTTTCAGATAATTGGACACTTCAGCTGTATAAGTAGCAATTGAAGTTGTGTTTTTTGGGGTTTTTTGGATTTAGTGCCTTAAGTTAGATTTCTTCCATGATGTACCAGTTCCAATACAGTACATACCATTTGAGGGAAAACTGTATACAATGCAAAAAGTTAGTTACATGTAGCATCTGCTTCAGAATGCCATGATCTGTCAAATCCAAAATTAAACCCCAAAATGACATAAAACAATTATGCATATGAACATACATATGATTTATTTTGTTGCCCTGCAACCTCAAATTTTGTGCATAGAGTTTTAACTAAAATGGAATGCACCAAAGAATTATGGTGTTTTTTAAAGTGATAATTCGAATTGAATTTGAATATAATTTGCAGAGTACATTTAAATTTTGCATGGCCAATTCTGCATACAGCAGACTTACAGTGTTTGACACAAACTAATAAACTGTGTGAAAGACATATGTTTCATAGCTATGCAAGAACTAAGGTCATCCAGATCAATCAGAAATGGGATAAATGTGCTGGTTGCAATTTCCAGAACTCTAAATTCCATTTTTAAACTTGCACTAACTCCCTGAATGACCTACCTCTGACAAGGTCTCGTAGTTCTTCCGCTGAATCATTTGAACCTCTGTTATTTGTTTTTATAGAAATAACCATACTTGGTGGCTGTGTAACATTTGTACAATTGCCTCTAACTGTACATCTATGTTTACAAAAAGAATGTATGTTACAGGTGTCATGTGTTTTATTTGGATTTTGTTATTTGTTTTATTTGTTTCTCTCTCTCTCTCTCTTTGTTTTTGCTATTTAGCTAATGTGTTGTTATAAACTGTTAATGTACTTCAAAATAAATGTTGACATTCATTTCAAGACCTACATCTTTAATTTGTTGAGCACTCAGTGCAGAAATGGGGATATGTATTAAGCAATATATCAAACACATACCTTATTAATTGAAACACTTAAATGACTATTTCCCTTTATATTGTTCCACTTATAGGTATAATATTTTTTATTACCAGTTAAATCATTTTTGTTTGGGTTTTTGGCTGCAGTGAAAAGATTGCACCTTACTTGAAAAATTAGACCAAGATATAAATGGAACAACCACAATGTCTGTGGTGAATAAGCTAAAACTGAAAATATTTATAAGCCAAAACACACAAACTCTGGTGGCAAAGCCAACCCTAAACAAACAATTTGCCCTTCAATTAAAGCCTAGGCCAAGTAAAATGTATTTGGACAAAGATGAAAAAAGTGTGGGTATACAGGGAATGACACTAAACAGAAGGAGCCCAAATTCAAGCGAGAGTAGTTGTGTTTATGCAAACCCTTGGAAAGTAGGCCACAGAGCAAAGGAAGGAAACGGCTTGACACTGGTGGAGCCCCACTGACCTATATATTACCTCCTTGCCCTGCTTTTTTTGGAGGACCCCAGAGATAACTTAAAGTATATCAGCCTTTCATTGGCTCATGGGCTGAATGCTTGAAGGGCAATGAGAGGGGGAACGGATTCAATTTGTAATATCTGTGTCAAGAGGGAGTGACCGGCGGGATACGTTTAATAAGACTTACATAATGGGAGCACATTCATACACACACACACACACACACACACACACGCGCGCGCACGCACGCATGTTGCATAAAACATTGGAAATGAGGTTAAGCACCTGCACAGACAATCAGACTACGGTGCCAGGTTTCCTAAAGCTTTTTTGGAACTGTGTATCAAAAGAGCACAAACGTGTCCTGTTAAAAAAAAGAAAAGAGAGGATACAAGAGGTCACAAACACTTTTAAGAACTCAATTTCTTTACGGGTGTGTTCATTCAAAAACAAACACTTTGACTCCACTTTCTAGAGACAGAATGGAGAATGTCCCACAAGTTACTGCATATGGTAAAACTGTATCAGGAGTTCGAGAAGGAACAAAGCAGCACAGATATATTTTTGTTTCTGCCTTAAATCAGAACATTGGTCAAATAGCCAGGGCCAGAAGCCAGCCTTCTTCATAACACAAGTTTTATATCTCTTGCCAAACTGGCTTACATAACTGAAATGAGAAGGTCACTTGATGAAAGAGTGTTGCTATAGGAACGTGGAGGGTACAATCCCCTCCCCTCTTCTCCAAGTTAAAAACATGTAACACTCTGACATAAGTAGGTCAGAGCAGGGAATTATGGGAGATAGTTACCTAACCTACCCAGAAAAGAGGCATCTGCAAGGTTAAGTGGCCAGAGGGGTGTGACAAAGTGATCAGCTGTACAGGATGTAAAATTTGTGACTGCACACACACTGTGGCATTCAGAGTGGTTCCCACGTGAGCATCTTTTGAAGCCTTACATGTGTCTCCTACAGTCTATTAGCATTAGCTTTTAGCAATCAAAAGCTTGCTGTTGTCTGTTACGGAAAAGTTACCTAATTGCACTGTCACACATATCCTCAGAATGTCGGGTGATTTTATATGTTTTGGCAGAACATATATATACCATACCATACCATACCATACCAAACAAACAAAGACATACAATGCTTAAGTTTTTGAAAGAATATTTTGTGACCCACATATACGACGATGTGTCGTATTGTATGGCAAAACATAATGTTGTTCTTAATTGCCGGGCTGCATGTCTGTGGCAGAGCAGTCTGTTGCTGTGTCCTGCTGCTCCCTTTGGCTGGTACACTGCAGTGCTTGTGTAATCTGCTGCTAGCCTGTTAGACTGTCAGAGCCATGGGCAGCCAGCATGAACACAGACATGCTCTCAGTTGTAAGGAGAGATAACAGCCTGATCTGTAGAGGCACATAGCTATTGTGTAACCCTCCAATGGTATCACATTAAAATATCAAACACCCCAGTTAGTCTTAGAGTGCCTTTTGTAATTTAGTCAAAAGCTACTCTTGTTGTTAAATGTAAACGATGTGGGACTGGATTTTTCAACCTAGATTATGAAGAACAAATGACAGAACTGCTCTCCATTCTTAGCTCAGTTACAATTCCCAAGGAAAATTCCATGTGTCAGCTGCAAAGAAACAAACTCAAAAAAATTGATACTGATTCATTCAAATGATCTAAAGATGATTTTGGTCCACGTGGGTTTGGACATCTGAAAAAAAAAGTCTTTATTTAAACTCAGTTTATGGATCACAATAAAGTGACAATGAATCCTGGAATCTTTGCATTTAATCCTCAGACCAATTTGGGTACGACTTCCTCGTTATTGTAGGATTGCACAAAAAACTGACAATAGAGCAGTATGTGAGACTGAAATCGACACAGCACACAGTTTATGGCCTAATCTTAAACAGAAGGTTTTGAAAAACAAGGAGTATCTCATGAATGACTGTGCCAGCTTATTATATCTCAGCCCATTTCAGTTATGGACTGAAACAATTATGTTACAAGCACGACAAAAGAAATGAAGTATTTCCGTGTGGAAGAGAAAGCTCACTGAACTGATTTCTTTGATACTTGACGTTGTTTTAGCTGCTGTTGTATAATAACATTAAACAATTTTCAGTATAGCTTAGATGTGTACGCTCAAAATCCATTAGCTGCTATTTTGGAAGAGCAGCAACATGTTTTGACAGCAGATGACCTCTGTTTATATAAGTGTGCCTATTTTGAACATCTGTCGTAGATAACACACAAACACTTAATACAATATTGGTCGCTTGTGAGAAAAGTAATGTAACCTGGAGTATGGCACTGTATCATATGAACACAAATGCTAACCCACCTTCAAAAGATAACAATACTCAGCCCTACTATGAACTGCATTTTATAGGCACAAATCAATTTGCTTATTTATTTGGTACAGTGTTAAAGAGGATAAAATTTTGTAAATACAGTATTTAGGAGCTACCACAGTTGCATGTTCTGCTAATATGGACACTTAAAAACATCAGATGTAGAGTTATGTAAGAACAGAGATATTATATGTAAACAAAATACAATAATTTCAAATTATTTGTACATTGAGAGTCATTCCAACCTTCAGCTGAAGTTCAGATGAATAATAAGGGCAAAGTTATGGTTTCTCTTGTGTTGGAGCAGCTGGTCTGATGCTCTGGGTAACTGTAGTGCCCCAAAATTGTGGATTTAATACTTTAAACAGAACAATAGCAGCCCCTTCAGAAGGTGAGCTGTTACTACATTACTACGTGTAAATCCCCCAAAACTCAACACTAACTAAAAATGATTTTTCCCTATTTAAATAACAATAAAAAATCAAATGAATTACTGCTAAAAGCACACTGGTGTCTAGCTGGTCCTAAAAAAAGCATTTTTTGGTTACCTACTAGTTCTAATTTCTGTGCAAGTACAAACTGCACATATGAGATTTTCACATAGTCAATTACAATTCAATAAATTTTTCAGTGAGTTGCATCCATGTGTGCAATTCAGTAGCTACTTTGGCACACATAAAACTATGTGTAAACTACAAAAAAACTTAAGCGGCCTGACTTTTGTAGTGGAAGATTAAAAGACTGAGACATGGATTTTATTTGTTTTTACATCACATTTATGTACAAGTCACAAAACTGTGTGCACTTAAAGGCAGTATAAAAATAGAGCAAAATACATAAAACATACATGACAGAGATAAATAAATACAAGGAAACTTTAGCTCAGACACTCCATCAACTCATGACTATTTGTGCCATGCTTATTATGCAATTTATATATACTAACAGATGCCAGAGTTCATTTGTCTCAAAAAAAAAATTATGGCTTCGTCTGGACATAATTGGTCCCCAATTGAAATTGGTGTTATTGTAGGAGAAATTTCCATGTTTTCAAATGACTAAAACTCATTGTGTGAATATTTGTGCCTTTGTACACTATATTGCTTAACTCTCTTGACAAAAAACACATTGTTTCACATATGCAAACAAAAGGCAATTATGGAGTTTTTAGTCTCTTGCCAAACAACAACAACAACAGCAACAAAAAACCTGTACTTCAACAGTTCATCTGTACATATTGAAATCAAAGTCTGAGACGGTAGAGGTTGCAGGTCACTGACATCTAAACCTGAGCATGAAGGCATAAAAGAAGGAAGAGAAAGTATGAGACATCAGACATAAACCCAATCCCAATAATTTTACTTGGCCCCCTAACCTATTTTCTTTGCTCCTGGGCCACTGGTGTTTAAAAGGATAGATGTGTGCTAGATGTGTGTCCTATTGTACTCATTTTGCTCACCCAAAATCTACCTATACTGATGCTTGTACATCCTTGTGTATTGTGAAATCACTCAAAAGTGTTGGGAACAGGCTACCCTTTAGGTGTGCAAATGCAGTTCAGAGGAAATTGATGTGCATTGGAAAGGCCTGCAAAGCCAATCTTCACTGCACAATCTGGGGCATCTCACTCCATGCTTTGGCTTTCTTCTTGGCTAATGCCAGCCAGGGAGGCTCATCCTGAGCAGCTGGAGCTGGAGACGGGTGGGCCAGGGCTCTCTTACCCTCCTTCTCCACAAGAGTGGGTTTTGATATCTCCAGGGAGCAGGATACTGGTCAGGCAGAACAGTGGGTACAAAACAGACTCAAGTATTTAAAAGTCTTTTTCAGTGTGGAAGTAATTTTTCAAACAATTATACTTTAATACAGTGTATAAAGTATTCCCTTGCTTCATTTATTTAAGATAATTTGAGAATGGGAACGTTAAAAACAAACTATCTTGTGTTTCCACATATGATATTACCATACATTTTACAGAATTTACAGATGGCATCAGCCTGTAAAATGGCACAGTGTAAAAGAGCAAAGGTCTGATATCAAAGCAAAGGTGTTTTACTTTAGTTATCCTGAAGGGGGTAGTGCTGCATTAATTTAGCATTCTTACGAGTAACTATGAACAACATGACAATATCTATTCTAAGAATACAGTTTATGCTACATGTTAATTGAAAATTAACACTGGTTGGTTGTTAGTTATTAGTTATTGTTTAAGTAGTTAGTTATTGATTAAGTAAGACTTAATCAATAAAATAAATAATCAAAAAAAAAAAAAGAACAATAAAAGCCACAATGCTGTGTTATGGATACTTTGATACAATAAGGGGTCAAGTTTTACCTTTTACAGGTGAACCCGAAGGCTTCTGATGATCTTTGTGGACCAGATTTGATAAGGCAGGTGCCAAGGTTTTTCTGTCTGATCCCTCCTGGGGAAAAAAAAAAAAACCAAACAATTTTTGATGGAACAAAGTGAGGATATCTCATTGTTGGAGTACTGATATAAATGCAGTTGTTTCAGAGCAGGCAATATAAAGCCAACAAAGAAACTTTAGTATTAAAAAAAAATGTTCTTTGATATATTCCACTAAATTTACACATCAAGTGCTCTGCTGTGCATTCTCAGTTGAAGGAAGAAATAATGTGGATGCATAGTATATAGTGTATAAGTGATAATGCAAAAGCACTTGGAAATGTCCTAACTAGACTGAAATGAAATGGTATAGTACGGGTGTAACAGAATGTGTATTCGTCCTGAACCGTCACGGTACGGATGTCACGGTTCAGTGCATGCAGTTGTATGGAGAACATGCGGTAGCCTATGTGCGAAGATTGATGAACGTATGCGGAACCAAATTTTACAAGCGCGAGTCTCTCATTTCATTCTCTCCTAGCTGGTTGGTTCTCTTCTCTCTAAGATTTGGGATCTGATTGTGGTGCAAACACATGATGACATAAGTAGACATTATGTCCTTGTTTAGCAGCACATTGTAGTAAGAAGTAAACCACATTTCTTAATGAATGCTGGCTGTCAGTAGCCTATGATTGGCTACACACTGCTGTAGGCGGCCATGTGCAGTTGTGACGTCACAAACACACGGAATTCAGAATGGGCTGTAGAAAGGCTTGTTTTCTTCAAATAGATCATACTGCTGAAGGATGAGAATGCTTCATACTTTGATAACGTTTCCATAGCACATTCATCTCAGTGAATTCAAAAGGGCAAGGAAAATCGTGATTTCCATTCCATGGCACCTTTAATGCACTACAAGCTGTACCAACTACCTCAGCGGGGACTTTAAGACACTAGGCAGAACGAACTATAACTTGCACTACTATCTGTTCAAAATAAATGAAAGAAACCTAGCCTTATGCGTTTGGGGGTTTTTGTTGCTTTTTTCCCGTTGTACCAAACTCTTACTGAACCGTGATGTCCAAACTGTGGTATGAACCGAACTGTGACTTCTGTGTACCGTTACACCCCTACTGCATAGTGTCTTTTTCATTGTGTGTGTGTGTATGTGTCTGTGCGGTTCTACTACAATTAGAAGATTAGCACTGATTGATAGCTGCTTATAAACCTGGATGGATGAAAGGTCGCACTAACACTTGAAGGAGCTATTACATGAAATTGCTGGCTGGGATGAACAATGCCCACCTCCAAGGGGAGTTTTCTCTCCAAAGTTTCCTCCAAAGAGTTCTCTTTGAAGATCCTTTGCTTCTGTCTGGCAACTGAGATCCAGCTTGGAGACTCTGAGCTTTCCACTGGTGCTCTAGCCGGAGCTGGCTCTAAAAACAATAGTGCCATTTTTACAAAATGACTTTGTACTTTGTGTAAGAGAAGAATATGGTTAACTTCTGAGATATAACCAGCATATGTATGTTGAGTCTCTATAACAATGCATTTTAGTCAAGATGTGACTGATTTGTGTGTGCTTGTCTTTGTGTCACCTCGTTTTCTATGAGCATTTATGTTAAGCTATTTTGACTTTTTGAAAAAAGCCTTTACTGGACTGGACCAGATATGGATGCATGTTAAAAAAAAATTCCATACTGCCTTCAAATTCAGTTTCTACATAAGGAGCAGTTCAGCAGGTACCTGGAGTTCTCTTGAGCTTCACAGTGTTGTCACCATGTAGATCTGGTTTCTTGGGCAGGGCAGGTTTCTTGGCATGTTGCTCGGGGGTTTGGGCTTTTGGTCGCTCTATGAGCTCTGCTGGCGTTGTGGCCCCAGGGGTCTCTCCTTCAGAGCTGTACCGTAGCAGAACCGCAGTCTTCCTCAGTCGGACTCCAAAGGGATTCTCTGGAGTTGGTTCTTCCTGAACCAGAGAATTTTCTCTGGTTAGAGGAGGGGATGGTGTACGAGTACAAAGTGGGCTGGATGGTCGGTCAGCTTTTATAGCACTGAAGATCTCTGTCTCGGTGGGTGTATCTTTATTCACTACAGGCCCTTCCTCAGCTGGAGTCAATGTGGCTACCTGAGTCTGCTCCTTGACAGATCCACCAGACAGTGACCTCTGCCAAGCAGGGGCAATGGTAAATCGAGGGTGGCTTTCATGGAGACCCAATAGTTGCTTTCCAGGCAGATCTGTCTGACTTGTAGGTTCTTGATCTTTTTCAGCAGGCCCCACTTTCTGCTGACCATCCAAGTCTTGCTTTTGCTCTGGGTCTTCTTGGTGTTCCTCAGGTTCCTCTTGCTGTCTAATAGGTTGCTCTTGTTGACTGTCAGCTTCATCTTCACTGCTCTCAGCTGGATCAGGGAATTTAAGATCAATATTCAGAGATTTTTGCTCAAGGTTGGTAGAAACTTGGGGAGAGGGTTCCTCATTTGGCTCTATAATGGAAAGTGTGAGGTCATCTGGCTGGTTCATAGCATCTGTTACGTCAGAGCCATCATTTTCACTTGCTTGGTCAGACACATCCTCAACTATGAAGATTGCTGAATTGGTTTCGTTTCCCAAGACGTCATCTCTTTGTGCCTCAGTGGGGTAAGTCTCATCTTGGGCTTGTAGATGTTTGTTTGTATCATCTTCTTCACTCTCCTCTACATCAATGATGATGTCCTCCTCTCTGAGTTCTTCCTCTTCCTCATCATCACAAACATTTTCTTTGCTTTCATCCTTTACTTCCTCTTCATTAACACACTCTTTTACCACAGCATCTTTTTCCTGGAATTCAGTACCCACCTCCTCCACCTCGTTTTCCTCCTCCTCCTCCAACTCCTTGCTTTCCCCTTCTCCATCTTTGTATTCATCCTCATATTCCTCCCTCTCAAAATTTCCTTCAGGTATTTGCAAGTCATTTGTTGTCTCAAACAACTCTAATTTCTCCACGGCATTGTCTTCCTCTGACAACTCCTCTTCTACTAGGGGACCATCGGTTGGTTCAAAGTGATGGTCCTCATTGAGGGCCATCATGTTCTCCAAGTTCTCTGTAGGTTCTACAGTCTGAGGAAGCTGTGCACCGGTCACATCTACCACACTGTCAGAAGTCATATCTTCCCTCTATGGAAAGATGAGATACCATTTAACTTCACCATCAAGTATTCAGAACAAAAAATCATAAATGTTCACAACCTCTATGATTAATACCAAATCAGATCAATACTTGTAATGCGTGTGCACATGAATCCTTGCAAATGAATTCAGCGTGAAAGTAAATATATACAGCATCTGCCTTTTTATTATTCAGTGTATGAAAATGGTCTGTACCCCCATTTGTAGCACCATGCTCTCAGGCTCCAGCACTAGTCCTGATGCTAGAGGCCCCCGCAGGGAACTGAGGACTTCCTGTAGTAATGACCCTGGTTCTTCTGTGACAACCTCACAACCAGAGTCCAACAGGAAATCATCAGTTTGCAGTTCAAGAGATGCCGGAGTTTCCCAAGAGATTTCTTGGACCTTGAGCTGGGGAATGGGATTTCCATCAGAAACACATTCCTCCTCATTTGAGGGGATCTCAGGATAGGCGGAGGATACAGAGGACATTCTCTGACTTTGTGCAGAGTTAGGCTGCTCTTCATCAGTTTGTGGTGTGACAGAGGGCCTTGATTGAAACTCTTCCAGGCTCTCATCCATCTCTTCTCCAACCTCATCAACAACAATGGTCTTCACTGAATGAACACCTACAGGAACAAAGTATCTATTAACAAGAGGAACTAACTTTGAGTTGACAACCATGTCAACAAAAGACAGTTACACTCTTAAATTATACATACACACACACACACACACACACACACACACACACACACACACATATATATATATATATATATATATATATCTGGCATTTTGATATCTTTATCTTTTCTTTTATATACTAAAGAAAAACTAGTTGTTCCTGAGTACTTTAATATAAATGAGTCTTAATGCAGTAATTTAGCTTATAAAATTGTACCTTCATTTTTCTCTTCCTCCACACTTGAGTCTCTTGTGATGACACTTAATAGATCCTCTTGGTTTTTGAGAAGCACTCGTTCCCTCAAATCTGTTCTCTTTTTCTCCAACATTGCTCTCTAATATAAAAAGAGACAGTACTGATATCTTAAATTTGAACTGAAAGCTTATTTGGATTGTAACCAAAACAATTAAACTGGCAGTAGAAGTGGGCAGGAATGTGTGCAGGTCTGTTTACATATGTAGGAAAAGGGGAAGGGAGGGGGTTGTTCATACACTGGCTGGCTTCCTCTTGGTGCAGGCATTGGTTTTCACGGCAATGCGATGGCGGGCGGCAGAGCAGTCCAGGCAGGCAAGAGAACTGGCTGGTTGGCTAAAATCCACTGGGACACAAACGAGTGGACTGACTGGTCTTGACAAAGCTTCCGAGGATACCTTCTTATGGCACATAGGTAACAAGCACAGATAAAGAAAAAGAGAGAGAGAGGGAGTGAGAGAGAGAGAGAGAGAGAGAGAGGGGGGGGGGCTGTTAAATGTAACAGGACATTCTGATTAAACAAGTCCACCATTGTCTCACCACTTTTAAATCATGTACCATCGACAGCAGTGTATGTATGTCCCTGTCTATATGTCCGATAAAAAGACACTCATTGTTCAAAAATCAGCATGGTTAAAGAGCAAATCTTCCTTCCAATAATCACCCTGCCATATGAAAAGTTATTGGAAAACGATGACCACATTTAAACAATAACTACCTTTGCCACAATCCCCACATGAAAACAACAATAGCATGTTGTTTGAACAACCTATTCACATAAAGGTCACCAAGAATGCCATTTTGCCTTAATCACACGGCCTTCGCATTTAAGTGATTTTTGAAACCCAACCACAAAATATTTTTCTGATGAAAAACACATATCAGATCAGTTCCTTTTTGACTAACTTAGTGTTCACCAGCTCTGAGTAATGTTCTCAGTTATTTCCTTTGTAAAACAAAAGGAAAAACACGTAGCCTATCCAGCTGGATAAACACTACATTAAGGTCAGCATTTTCATGACCTCTTGTCGTGAACAACAACTAAAAATATGCCTCTTTGAAGACTTGTGCTACATCCTTGCATTCTATTTCTACTTTGCTGAGATAAACAAATGTTTAACAAGTCCTGTAACTCATAGAAATGTACACACCTACATGGTGCTAGTGGAAGCTTAATAAGAACACTGCATAATAATAAAAAACAAAAAGTGAAGGTACCTTTTCTGACACTATGGTGATTGCTGTGTATGAATTCCCAATATACAAATATAAGTTGATACCACACTTCAGATAAGCAGTAATCAGAATGTTATTATCATGTAACACAAGCATACAGCAGAAATATTTACTGAAACAGAAATTCACACGAAAACTTGTGTTATTTGAATTAGAGTGAAGGTAACACCTAAGAAATGGTACTCAAAAAATAAGTCACATGCTTGAGGTATATTTTTAGGCAAGCAAGGGCTTCACTAATAGTTACCTTAAAAAATTTCACTCATTCAAATCATGTGCCACTGGTGGCTACGGGTGAAATGAGCTTCTGTGTGTTTATGCCGTGGCCAAGTTTGGCTCGGCAGCCAGTCTGACTAAGAATGGTAGAATATCCCATTTGTAGCAGACAGCCAGACTGCCAGGGTAGGCCACTGGAATGCTATAAGACCACACTGCAACTTCAATGGCAACCCCTACAGACCAGTGCTGGATAGGAAATCCCCTAGAAATGGGCCAAAGAATGACAAGCAGAGTACTGCTGTCAGATATGCTTTTATAGCTTGCTGATCTGCGATGGTTTTTAGGGCTTTTAGAAACATTAAAGGGCACATCCTCTCAATATTTCCAGAGCTTCTATTACCTATGGGTTATTTTAATGTCCAAATCAATCCAACAGCCCACCATCTATTCCAGAGACATCCATTTTTCAGGCTTCACATGATCTGTCTTTTTAATTAATCTGTATCCCATCATTTACTGTTCATTTCTACTTGCAAATGACAGGGCAAAAGCCAGGAGAGACAAGAACAAATTTTGAGTGTAGTGGTAGACCTCAGCAGAAGACTACAGTCTTTTCTGTTAATGCTGCACCCCCCTTCTAAAACTTTTTAAGTACAATTTTAAATGCAATTTAATATCAAAACTCGGACAAACAATAGAAATGAAAAAAAGATGATGATGACAAAGGTGAAGATGGAGAATAAGAGGATGAAGAGGAAGAGAAGAGAAAAGAAGAAGAAGAGGAAGAAGAAGAAGATTATGAGTGGGATTATGATTACAAGTATGACCATGATGGAGGCTTCCTCACATAAATGAGTGAAAAAAAGACACATAGTTAAAACGTGTCTTGGGTACAGAGATGAATAAAATGTCCCATGAGGCATTTGAGGAGTACTGCCTCATAGTTAAAGAGAGCTTCAGACAGCATGCTGCCCATTTTACTGCCTCAATTATACCATTCCCAACTTGTTAAAGCTTGAGGTTCAGCTGAAGGCACTGTAAACACAGGCAAAATGCAACCACATGACACCTATTTTGAGCGTGGGTAACGGGACAAATGCATCTGTGTGCGTGTGTTTGTGTGTGTGGCTTGGGTTTGTTTTTAGAGTCTGTTTGTGTGTCTTTGAGTGTGTGTGCGGTTAGCAACTAGTTAAAATCACATGCTGAGAAAAACAAATCTAATTTGAAGTTTTGTGGGAATTTTCTCAATATTTTTCTGGAGTAGACCAACATTAACACAGACAAATAAAGCTAATAATGACTATTTGAATCATGATTATAATAACTTTCAGAAATACCTATACTTATACATACTCATTGAACAAATAATTTATTAACTAGTTCCATCAGAATGTCAAGTTCAAAAAAGAATAAAAATTGACATAGCTAAGAAAGGAACTGCTTCAGCACATCTAGGTTAATCTGTTACTGCTTCAAAACATACTGCACAACTACCACATTTAGTGGGTCACGTTGTCTCAAACATGAAAAGACATGGACAACGCCCCACCAAAAAGACATTAGCAGCCAGTATATCCATGTAGTGTAGAGTCTCACTTATCTGCTTCTGATTATATGAACCATGGCAAAATGCTCAGAGACATATGGTGAACTTATGATCCAGTGATATGCTTCTCAGTCATGAACGTGCGGTCATGCAGCGCTCCATCACTTTAAACACATTCTTAAGCACACAGACACAGACACACAGACACAGACACACACACACACACACACACACACAACACTAGCTTCATGAAGCATCTGCAAGGGTCTCTGTTCTCTACATGCATCATATGAGATTGATACCGTTTCTCCTTGAATTCATTGCCTTAAACATTCTTCACTGCACTGGAATTATCCACATGTTGCTGTAATCATTAGCCACATAAAAGACCTTGCAATCAATATTCTTTCCCTTTTTCAAAATCAATACATTATGAGCCAGTAAGATGCATGTATCAAATTAAACTTCAAAGACTACTCTCCCACAGAGGGTGATTAGTAGGATCACTAAAAGTCAGAAAATACTCTGCTTCCTTGTAGGTGGGGGTGTGTACCTGTATCTGCTCATCATCAGTGTCTGAGCCCTCCATGCTTAGGGAGCTGGTTCTTTGGACCAGCCCAGATGACTGCAAAGATAAAAAAGAAGGAGAAATGATGTATTCATTCTTCCTGTTTCTTTTAAATGTCCTCCACTGGGATTTAAATTAAAATGATTCAAATCTGAGACTGTAATACTTAAAACAACTCTTTGTATAAGCTTAACTCTTCATGGTTGCTTAACTTGACATGATATCGCTCACCTTACATTGTGTAATTCAAGGACTTCAGAGATGAATGTAATAGTGAGGACACCCCCCAACACAGAATTGTTACTTGGTAATGCTCTTTTTCTAGGGCTTAAGAATATATTTATATTTATCAGAAATCTTTTTTTTCTATTTGTCAGTCTTATAATGGCACCAGACTTCAGTGCAATTTCTTGGTTAAAAAAAAGAAAAGAAAAGAAACGCATTTTATTTTTCCTCTACATGTGACTTTCAAAGAGACAGGGTCAGGGAGTAAATCTATTGGGAATTATCACGGGGGATTTAAGGTGTAACTAATAGTTGGAGTGAGAAAAACCTGAGGCTGTCATCAGAGGAAGGACTGTTAGGAGTCACACCTAATCCAGTTAGACAACACAGCAGGAGCTTCCTGCCTCCAGAGTAATGCCTCTGATATTTGATTCAATTATACACCACTTACTTAAAATGTATCTGAAAATTCTTAAATAGTGGTAGCCAACCTTCCTCTGGGGATTTATATTCCTTTAGGATTCTATACCAGTCCTAACATCTGATTTCAGCACCAAAGTATGGAATGAATTCTGACAGGAGGGTTTATCTCTACAAAGGGCATTGCCTACCACTGTTCTAAACCGCTTCATTCCAAATTTTAATTTTGTATTCAAAACACATCATAGCTGGAAAAAAAAAAATATGCATGATCAATGAGGCTTATTTGTGGAGAAAATCAATTTAGAAAAGAAAAAAAAAAAATACAAGAAAAAACAAAATTTTAGAAAAACGCAGTCTACAGTTCTGAAACAGTATATATTACACACAATCAGTCTTGTGTCAGCAACAGCAGTAATAGGGTACAGTACCCTGTGAGAGGAGCTGGCTAGCACTGTGTGCAGGGTGGAGTACTCTGGAGGACTGCACGGCAGGCCATCATCTTCAGATAAAGCCCCAGCATCTTCACCCTTCTTCACACAGATGAGTGATGGGGGGGAGCCCAGTCGGATGGCCTGTTTCAGCTGCAGCTACAGCGGGCAAGAGAACATCAAGCGTAAGTTAATAATCCAGTGCAGAATAAAAAGAGAAACATTCAAGTCCGAGGTACACATAATGAAGCTCGTTCAGCTCTTAATTGTTGATGTTGTGCATGGTGCTTATTGGAATCCAATAAATGCTATTAATAACAAACTGTGCCTCACAAAATTGCAGGCTACCGTGACATCAGGAACGAAATACATCTTAAATGACCTGAAATTCCATTGTTCTTTTTACCCAACGAAGTATAAGAAGAAGGATAAGCATTTCAATCAGTCAAGGTGAATCTGTTTTTAAAAATTCAGCAGGTATCTGCTGTCTGCATACGACGTCCATGTGAACATCTTTATTCCTGCCATCAGTTTCTTCCAAGAAAGAGGCTTACACTTGATTCCTTTCTAAATACACACACTCTCGACAACAAAGGCTGTGGCACTACTCCAACATGGGATTTGAACACTCACAATGTGTTCACATGACGTAAGCTATAAATTTGGCTCAAACCATAATATTAAAACTGAGACCTTTTCAAACAATTGACTAGGAACTAGGATTAATACTTTTCTCTGAAGTAAGCGCAGTGAATACATGGTCAAGTTCATACCAAATCTTGATGCTTTTACTTAGAACACTCAATCATATCCTTTCCACTCATGGTAACATGACTCTAATATCAATACTGAACTTTCTTTAAGAACAATGTAAGGCTGATGTATGTTTGAAGGATAAGTGTGAGGGATTTTTACAGCATTATACATACTATATTATAGCCTATGCTGGCCTTGTTTATTCTTTGAACTGCTTATTTGTCTCCTTTAAATTGATATTTTCTGTCCCAACCTACTACATAAGACTGCTTGCCAATGCTCAAGCTGATGCTGTGTGTCTTGGGGCTTATGTGCTTGCTAATTTTATACCAGGGCCCAGCTGAGTGCCAACACTAATAATGACTATGTAAAGAAGTTAGGCGAAGAGAGCCACCAAAGCACCAGAAATGCATCTGATTCCCTGGCACAGAGAATAACAACAGAGCCAACTGTGTAGTGCAAAACAAAACTGTAAATCACTGTAGCAAGCTTCCATGTTTAAACAGAAACTACTGAAAGAAAAACTCAGAGTCAACATCAAGTAGAATTATCCAGATAATACATAAACAATTCAACTTTGATTTGTTAACTGAGCTCTCTGAACAGTGACCAACAAACATAGTTACAGTACAATTAATTTCATTTACACTTATATAACAACAGTCTGAACTGTATAGAGAAATCATGAATACCTGTAGAGATTTTACTTTTCCATGAATGCTGTCCTGGGAAGCCCCTAGACTTTCGTTGGCCTCTGATGAGGCCAAATCTGAGACAAAGACGCTATCATGTGACAAAGCTTTATTTCCCATGTTGATCTTGGACCTAAAAAAAAAAAAAAGCACAGTGCCATTCAGTGATAAGAAAAGAGACAATCCAGCAGCAGCACTTTTAAAAAAAAGTTTATATTGCTGTAAATTGTAACTGAAATGCTGGCATTGCATTGAGCTTCAACATTTCACTCAAATTTGCACAAATATATTGTTGTTACACAAACATTAGACAAAAACTAATATATCGTTTTATATATATGTAAATATGATGATGAGTGGGTGTGTTGAGAGAGGCTAAACAAATACCCCATGACTGTGTCATAACCAGCCTCAAGTAGGCATAAAACATTCATTCAATGACCCGTTATCGTCCAGTCCATACCAAAACAGTTAGCCTGTTATATGACAAAATGCACAGCAGGGCAGAGAAATGTGCCTTACATGTAATCACTTGATAGTTCACCATGGAAAGAATCAGAATGCATACCAACACAGAACATTATAACTATGTATTAACCTGGATTCATGTGAAATTGGGATGCACACCAATGTAGGCTTGAACTGTTATGAATTAAATACAGACAATGCAGGGCCTTACAGCACTGAAACATCCATCTCAGGATAATAATTCATTTAACTAGGAAAAAATTAGCTCTATAACGCCATAACACATGAAGCCCTGAAAAAAAAAAATATTACATCTGCTTTATGGGAGAGGGCTGCACTACTTTGGTCTAAATAAGATATTTGTCTGTTGCTGAGATCCTGAAAATGGTCCTACCCTGATTCACTGTCTTTATCTGGGTGCATCTGGCTCAGTTCAGGTGTGTTGACATCATCACTAGACTGACTGGACTTCAGCACACTCTCCCCTCCGGGACAGGCAGCCTCCTTTCTCTTCTTCTTGGCAAAGAAATTCTTGAATGTCTGGAATTTGGACTTCTTCTTTCCTAAAACATGTGTTAAAATATTGCCACAGTTTTTTTAAAATAATAACTGAAGACAACTATGAAATAGATATTTCTAATTCCAGATATTTGTATTTGACGGGAATATTTGTAAACAATATTGAAACGTGTTAAAGGAAATGAGAAAGTGAGTTCTGAGTGAATGGCAAGAGCTATTTCCATTCATCAAATGTAATCTAGACCAAAATGGCAAGGTTAAGTACTCAAATGGCTTGATGGCTTGCTAAGAGAAGGAAAAGAAAGTCACATTATTTGCCATGAAACACATTTTTATCAATAAGGAAAGTTAGAGTGGAATTTAACACGGCACAGCATATCATGCTTTAAAAAGAAACCTTGATGATTAAGATAAAGCATTCTATTGCTTTAACTAACGACTGAACTGTTCTCTTTCTGAATGCAAATCTGTTCTTAGTCCCTGTTCTTTTTCTGTAAGTACATCCTAAATCAACTTAGAGGCTAAGCAAATCTTCAGTAGAGCCTTCTGTACAGAACATTAATTGCCCCCTCCTGGGCATTTAGCTGATGCCAGTTTAACTGCTGATGAATATAAAGGCAAAATTGTATTCAAGACAAAGAAAAGAAATGCCCCTAGAGTATCATATTAGTTTCAATTTTCTATGACTGTTAGACATTTTGCACTTTGAAACAGAGTGCCAAGGCTTTACTGAACATATTATCAGGCTGGAATGCATTTTTAACATATTTTGATAAATTCATCATACCACATAAGCACTCCTTAGTCCATCCATAGAGGTAAACATCATGTTTACTTTTTTTTTTATCATTGTTTATGGACACATTGTGTCTTTAATCCAAGGGTCAGACTCAAACTTGAAAAGGCCATAGAGTACTGTATAATTAAAGGTCAACTGCTAAAATATAGTCAGCGTTCATCAGGCAGAAAAACCAGAACAAACAATCATAGGATGAAGACCTTTAGTTGAAGGGCGGTTCTTTAATTTACAAACAAGCATCCTGCTAAATGAGGGTTTGCACTCTCGTTGCCGTGACTATATTTATTTATATAGCCAGACAACCTTGCTCTGGGTCTGAAAAAAACGTTCCTGATCCAATTACACATGAAGACTCTCTGGCACAACTGCACTTTGTCAATCTGGGCATTTAATATAGCCAAGGAATAAAGCAAGACTACTTGACATTAAAAAGCAGTGACAATGAACATACTAAATACATATTCAGGACATATACATTTAAAATCCGTATAGAGCTATTAAAGTTTTATCTCCGTTCCATTTGTCAAAATGTATGCCTGTCACTTGACAATCCCTCTGTCTTTTTCTCTTTGTCTTTCTTGGAGAAAGTCACAAGTTTCAAACCCCCTGGCAAAGCTTCTAGGCTCCAGCTGGGACTCATCTAGTGGGAGTAAACAACACTCAGAGAAAAAGAGAGGACTCTCTCAAGCATATTCATCTGATTACTTGGAGAAGAATACTATATAAGGCTTTCATACAAAAGAGCCACAGTGCGGATAGATAACTTCACATGTAACGGTCGTCATATTGAGGCGACAGGTTAAGTGTGTGTGCGTGTTTTTTTTCTGTTGGCCTTCTCTGTAGTATTTAATTGCAAATCATTTTAGAGGCTTATAGCTAATTTCCTTTAGGTTGTATACTACACTGCACTCTTGTTCAGTATATTTGATAAGGTGATGAGAAATTAGTTGAGGTAACCTGTAGATCCCTCATCTTGTTTGGTACTCAGACATGAGGTCTATCTAAGTAAAAATGTGACCACATCAGGTAGATAAATGATAGAATTTCTCTCTTAACAAATACCCTATAGACCATTTTATTCTTTTGGTCAAAATGATGACCTCTAAGGATATGGTTTGAAGAGTTGATCTTATATCTCTATTTCAGGGCATGAAGGAAACAAAGAACAAAAGTCACTATTGAAAGAACTCACTGTTGCCACAAAAATGCAGTTATGGTTTGAGTCTGAAAACTCTTCTAAAGCCTGATCCAAGATCAGTTGTATGCTTATGTTTGCATTACAAAGTTTGAGGTGTGATAATCTAATCATAAATCAGTGGCCAAGAACACCACATTATAATTCAGTTGTGGAGTTACCACTCTGTTACTGAAGATCAGGCTGTCAGTCAGCTGTCAAACGCATTTCAGCCATTGAAAATATTTTGATCTCAATGAACTTTGTCCTCTGCTTTAGACCTTCAATCAGATAAAAGAGATTATCCTTCTTTCCAGTGTGACTTAAGGAAATGGCTAATCTGTGACTCCTGGCTAGTTTTCTTTTCACTGTTGAATTTGACCTTCTTGTGTGTAGCTTTGTCATTCCCACACGCCGTTAGGGGGGTGGGTCAAAGTTGGCTCAGCAGAAAGCAAACCCATGAGAAAAATGATGACTTCATTTCCTGCTAATAAGATCAACACAATATCTCAGAGAGCACAAAGTACTTCAGTCTTCTTTTTCATTTTGATTGACTTACCAAACTTTAATTTTAATTAACTTACCGACTGTATTTTCCCAGTTTCACAACAACCCTGAGATGTTGTGAAAGTAAGAAAGAAATTTAGTCACTAATTATCTTGACAGACCACACAACACTTGGAAATGCTACTCTATACAAATGCTATTCCAACCAAAAGACAATGTTATAGCATACAGATCACTGATAAGTCAACACAGTGTAGTAATGAGAACCGTCTTTTGCAAACAAAATGATACTGTATTTCTGAAATCCTTCCAGTTCTTTAAACAAGTTCACTTGCTATTGAGTATATCATCATCATTGTGAGAAATGAGATAGAAATAAGAGACCAATACCTGGACACTCTTCTGCTGTGTCTGTCTGCTCTTGAGTTGCCATGGCGTCCACAGTTCCTGAGGCCATGATACTGCAGTCAGTGCTGAGAATAGAGAGAGCATTACTGACTATCACTGCTAGAGGAGCAACATGAGTCAGACAAGTACAGGGACATAAACTTTATCCATTCTCAAATCATGGGAATCATACATAGGAGACTGAACAAGGGAGTCATGTAAAACATAAGAAAAATAAAAAATGGAAGAATGATGACCTACATACAAACAAATCACACAAATACATCTTTTCTAAACATACTGTATATGTGACAACCACAGAAACCATAATAGAAGAATGCACAGATATAAGAAACACCACAGACAGGCCTTGTAGTGGATTCATTTCATTCGGAGATATAGAGATTCTGAGATGTGTTAGGGCTGTAGTAGGGTTGCTTATTTTTGGTGGGCTGAAAATAAAATAAACTGTAACGAGTCTGTTATTATGTTAAAACTTGCAAAAAAAAAAAAAAAAAAAAAAGCTGATGAACAAACATAAAAAGAATTTCCCTGCTTTAAGAGGTTGTTTCACTTAACCATTCTCACAGCATGGACTAAACTACACCCAGCTCTTGGCACAGGAAATACGTCTGATAAGCAGACACTGGCTCTTAAAGATTACACTTTCTCTAATTCTTGATCAGAACCACCAGTGGTACTGTCAGACACTGCAGCTTATAGCTGATCACAGATCAGCTTAGCCAAGCTGATAGATGCTTACAGTGTTTATAACTAGACAAGGATACAGAATGACTGAGCCTAAATCGGTTGTCCCTTGAGAACTACCAGCCTATCATGAGGAAACTGTCAGCTCTGTCTATGACAAGCGACCATTGCTCCAGGCCTCTGGAATGTGGAATGGCCAAACAGGAAGTGGGGGCAATGTCCAGTTTGGCTTGACATGCACAAACAGTTACGCCTTGTTAACAGGGATAATTCCAGTGAAATTAAGAGAGATAGTATAACATCCTATTCAGTGCACTGCAATGCTAACGGGGGCTCTACACCATGTGAGGGACGTGAGGCCTCTTTTACAACCATTATCAAGTTTTTAGTTAAATTTTGCATATAGGATTTTACTGCACTCCTGCCACGTCCTTTTTCTTAATTTTGTAATTGCAAAGGACACATCTAATCCTAAAAATACCTTAATTCCTTAGGTGGTTTATAATGTGATCAACTTTGTTCCTATCTGTCTTTAATCCTAGTGCAGTGACACATTTCTGTACCTCAAACGTGTAACTGAAAAGGGCTTAAATATTGTAAAAGCGCTATTGCTAGACTTGTGATAACTGTTTTGGACGCGTTCTCAATTTCATACTTCTGGATTACATACAGATATGTTAATAAACTTACCTAACTGACAACCCATGGCCTGTAACCCATCCACACCACTCTCTCAGAACTCTTCCATCCCCTCTAATTCCAATATGAATGGAATTTTAGCATGCTATCCCAGGCCTAACCATCAGTTGCTATGCTGAATTAAAATAATATGATACAGATGAAAGTTCTCTGGTGGACTCTGAACCAAAACAACTGCAATGCGCGACAGCTTTGTTATTAAAAATAAATACAATTACTAGCAAACATACATTGTTAACTTCAAATATCACCCCCTTAACAGCTTAAAACTATTAAACTCCAAATGTCCTTGTCCTAGAGTATGCATGGTCAGGCATCAAAACAATCGGCCTAAGAGAATGAAGAATATTAATAGAAAGAGAAAATGACAGTATATAAGATGTATTCAGAACTCTGAGGAACAAACTGCTGTGAGGAAACATCTTCAACTGTCTGTTATGAAGTGATACATCTGTTATCATGTTGGCAGCTCTCCACAGCCCTCAATGTGTTAATCTGTGCCAGTCTGAAACAGAACTACCAAGTACTGCTGTTTTATGACATGGTGAAGTTTGAACAAACTGCCATTCGCAAAATCTAATGAATGAGATGCAAAAACAAAACAGAACTTTCATTACAGACAAGTAAATGTCAGAAACTTTAATGTCATGGTACGTCATGCATTATGTTTCATCTTACCTCATTATAAGTGTTAACACATGACCTTTTTGGTATGGAGTGACTGTTCTAAACATGCAAGGCTACTGCACTTTATTAATGTCAAGATCAAATTCTCATAACAGAAAAAGTATTTCAAAAACTGAAAACACTCAATACAGTTGTCACTTGGGCACATCTGCAAAACTATTTAAAGTTTACCACAGTAGATTAAAGAACACTGAAGACATTTTTCATGTTTCAAGTGAAATCCAACTGACTTGCACTTAAAATGTGTCTGCCAGACATTCTTAAATAAACTGAAGCAGACAAGATGAAGCCTGCTTGACCCTGCAATCACACTTGCAATGGCAAAACAAAAAAAGTACTGCAGTCTTAAGAGCCATTTTCCAGCATATTTTTCATTCTCCTTCTCAAGAGAAACAATGCAGTTTACATAAAGATTCCATTTTAGCCAGCGGAAACATTCCTGAGAGTATGTCAGCACACAATTGCACATTGACTCTGTCACATGAGACCAGACACTGACCACCTAATGAGAAACTGGCCTCTCTGGAAGATGGTCATCTTTAGCATTAAGCCACTCATCAGATAGCAACTATTCATTTCCTCTGTCATGCTCACAAGAACTGGTCACAATGTTTCCTTCACATGCTGTCAGAGCAACACTGATTCACAGATAGCTGACATTACTATGTGGTCAAAATAAAAATAAGCTACAAGCACTAAGCACATACACCACATGAGGACAAACACAAACACAAAGCTGATAAAAACGAGATGGATTCATCTGATGCAAAGGTGAACACGCAAGACTTGATGAAAACTGGAATGTAATCAGACATTGGTGTGATGATATTTATTGATGTTAAATTACTGGGAGTGTAAATCAAGCTTCTCAAAGATACAATAGTTGTGCGATGACTCATGAGACACACAACAACAAACTGATTCGTCAAATCAGATTTTTAGACCATCATAGTTGAGATGGTTGCCATTGCATAACTTCAGTAAATCAAACACACACAAAATGGGAAGAGTACATAATTTCTGTAAGATTTGCTCAACAATTAAATGTGTTCATTAGTCATTTACGATTTATGTTATGGCAGATCAGTGAGTAGTTTGAACTGGTATACTATACTTTTTTTTTTAGCATTTTCTGAATAAAAGCAGAGATGATGACTTTCAGATGATATGTGGGTGGGCGCACAGTCAGGAAACACATGTGACAAACAATGCCTCAAAGACCACCTGGGTTTGTTCACACAGCTGGCCTTGTGTCCATGTCACCCAAAGTGACAGCCTGGGGCCTCTGAAAAAGTGCCTTATTCCAACAGTAATTACCCAGGTGAAACGCTAAGAAATGTTGCTTGATATTGCTTTTGCTGTTAGATACCTCTAAATGGCATCTGCCAACAAAATATCTGTCAAACCATTTCAAGGGGAATGTATATATAAATATTAAAATTGTCCATCATCTTTCAAAGTATACACTGGGGAATGTAAGTACTCAGATTTTTCCTAAACAAGTCAGTGTCTGAGTTTCACAAGAGAGACATTTCGCTGTGTATACGGCAGTAAAACTAGAGAACATCACTATGAACACAGCAGGGACTAATGGACTGACCTTGGACTGCTTCCAAAGCTAGAGTTGTGTGATGACGTCCGACGTTTCATGTCTTAACTTTGGTGCATTTGGAAAGGAAAAAGGGGTGAAAGAGAGAAAAGGGGAGTCGGTGGGGGAGGGGAGCAATGTTAAATGAGAACAGATAACACACTTGTTGGATGAGTAAGACCCTCAATATCTCTTTGTTACTTGGAGAAGTGCACCAGAAAGAGGGTGTCATGAAGATAACAGACAGACTCTCAGAGAACTAATTACTTTTTAATTACAAGATGCTAAGTCTATATTTGTAACCAGGGTTCGAAGTATTTTACTCTTAAAAGTTCCTTGGTACCATCTGAACTACACTGAAAACTTGTATGAAGATATTCTCAGTCCCTCTCAATTTGCAATTATGCATCACTACTAATACTTAGTCTCTAATTGCATAACATAACACAAAAATATAACATGAAATGTTTCTTCAAATGGTGAACTTTCACTATCAAGATGTGTGTCATCACCTATGTTACACAGAGATTGCTTAGAATTGTCCTTTTTTCGCTGGCCTTGATGGGAAGCCTTACACCGAAAGCTTGGCTGACTGGGTTTTCACTCCCCCCAGTCACACCATCTGCCCCAAGTCTCTCAGTGCTGATACTGACAAAACGCTTGACATAATCCATAAAAATTCAAACCCATAGATTAGAATCCAGCATCCCTTGACGATAAACAAATTGCATCTTGGAAAACTGTTTAATTTCTTCAGATGAATAGGTAGGACAAATTTTGGCACATGAATGACTACGTTTTAACATATAGTTCTGTACTATAACAGAACCTGAATATCTAGGATTGACTATAACACAAAACAAGTTATTATAACCTGTGCAAGACTCTTTGAATTATTTCAAAAAAATAAAAATGTGCTCTGAAGTAGAAACCATGCACACCACATTCACTCAATTATATTATAAAATTCAGACACAAGAACTCTTTGAAGCTAATCTGCCACTGACGACTTATGACGTCACCATTTGTAGCAAGAGACAAATTGTCTTTTAGCTGAGTGAGACCATGAATCGATAGTTTTGTCCAACATTTAAAGGCTATTTTCATATCCATATGAGCATGGCAAAAGTCTCCCCATGACTGTCTGCCTTACATCAAGTCAGTAAAGTGCAAATTGATCACAATTCACAGAATTATTCCTTTTAAAGTGCACTGGCTCAACTCAGTTTGCTCTTCCCTCGACATGTCTCTCTTTTAAGACAAAAAACACAACTGACCATGCCGCTGTGAAAGAACAGCTACAGGATGGCTTTGTAGCCTGTGTCCAGAATGGCTGTAATTCAGATTCAAGTGAAATTGTGTATTTAAATTATATACATTATGCCAAGGCTTTAATCACAATGAACAAATTTAGACAATGTTACTGAATGGGACTGTGTTTATATGCAAGAATGAATGACTGCCTATGTGTTGCACAGTGAACGGCTTCAGTAAAATACAAACACAGGATGCAAGCACACAAAATCCTCAGCTATTTCAAGCAGAAAAACTTCACAGTTCTGAGTGACTGTACACACACAAAAAGCTTTATATACTTGAAACCCAGGATTTTTTTTTTTTTACTGAAACTCAACCACAAATGACATGCTTCTCTGTTGCTATTGTGGTTCTAGCAGGATCACTTCATAAAACTATAATCCAAGAGGCTGCTTGCATGAGTGCACAGTTCAACTTTGAAATGTAAAGGAACTGTGCCTAGTTTTAGAACAACCAGAAACAACTGGAAAATTATATACAGATTCAACAAAATGATCTGCACTTACAGATAAAACAACTGACTTAAATAGCTCCTCTTTAAGTTATGCAAGATCACTGACATCTCTGTGTCATGATCTGCCCCCTCAGGAAAATGACACCTAATAGGTTGGCATTAGTACTGGCCTACCCAAGACAATAGTTTGATCTGGATAAGGTGATGAAAAGCTCAAGCCACTGAGTGTAGACTCTGCAACAACAACCTTCATTGTGAGCCAGCAAAGACGTCAAACAGAGAAAAAACAGAGCCTCCTTGCCTGGTCTCTCTTAAGCCATGGAATAATGTCTCCATTACAGTGCCAAGCTATGTAAAAGATGTGATCCTGTTAGAATTGTTACTTGAAAGGAGCATAAGGACCATAAATGGCTGTGACCACAGCAAGCTGTGAATGTCTGGGATGGGGGGACAATAAAAGGAAGAAGTTCTCCAAGAAACAACAAATGCCCCTTGCTGAGGAAAGCAGTTGCTCAAGATGGGGGATGAAAAAAAAGATTAATAGGTTATTTTTGGTTAAAACTCAAGAATTTATGATAAACGCTGGTTACAAAAGACTAACGTGTTCTCTGTGGCCACATCTCACAATAAAATATATACATTAGTGCTAATTCATGACAGTTTAACTGACAATTAGAGACAGATGTCACATTTAAATTTCTTCACTTGAAGAAAATCTGGAAGAGTACCAGAACATCCAACAATACTTTCTCTCACAGTTATCAAGAAATCATCTCTGAGGGACAAGCGACCTTTCTTATTTCCCATATCATTCAAAGATGAGACAGAGAAGCATTCAAGAGAGTTCATTATTGTTCACAACATTATACTATCACTATAGCAAACTTCTCATAAAATTTGAAAAAAAGAAAAAAAAACCTGTTAGTGAAATTTAAGATGTCAAAAAGGCAGCGTATTAGAATCTAATCACCATGCAGAGTGTTTATAATCAAACAGTTTACTATTAAAATTCAAGTACATGCTACCTCTGTTACAAATTAAAAAGTGATAGTACAGACCCAAAGCTAACATGTTTACTGAAAGGAAAAAGCATTACTATGAAGTCAGAAGCTTCCCATAGCAATATGACAATATGAGATCTCTTAGAAACATGAAATATAACTTGTTTTGTAAGACCAGGCACCGACTTACTTCTTTCCCCGCAAGCAGCTATAAAATGCAGCCATGGTTCCAAAATGTGACAAATTAGAGGAGACAAAGATGATATTTCTTGCTTAGTACATTCTTTGTCAGGGTTGCTGTGAGGTCCAAAAGTTAGTCTTCAGGGCTATCTTACTGCTATGAGTCCTCTTTCCAAACGCAGACACACATGCCCTAAGACAGAAGTAGTATAGTAGCAGGTCAGGGGAAAACAGTTTTTAGTGGATCCTGCTCTTAACAGCGAGTGCACAGCCCTGGTATGGGAGGGGAGACTGCTCTAGCAGTTAGCCTTACAGAGTGTGGCTGAGCTATCACCACCACCCCCCTCTCTCTGTCACCTAATTCCAGCAGCCGGCTGCTATTGTCTCAGCCTTGAGGATTATGGTGGATTCCACCAAGTGTCCCCATGATAATTAGGTGGGGGTGTGCCCTGAGGATCCTTGATTGTCCTGACCAGGAACCTGGAATCTTATCAGAAAAATACAAATTTACACATCACACTGATCGTCACTTGCACAGAAGTAGTAGCAATACAGCAAAGAGTCACTTTTCACTTAAAAACTTTCTGTGAAAACACTGGGCTGTCCTAAGGAATGTATCATTGAGGGTGTTTTCAAGCAGACTTTCACACTATATGTCCCTCTCTTTGTTAGGAGAGTGACTGCAGCTCAATGAGACTGCTCCAGCTTCCAGACTGTGAAGAATTTATTAAATCTGGATCAAACTATGACAGAGGTGACCAGGCCCTCTAGGCAGTCGTCCAAGTCCCCCATTTTCCTAAGAAAAATACTGTTTCGTGTGCTTAACCACAGACCTCTGTTTGTACTTCAGAGGCTCCATTACACATGCAAATATCCATTCTTATTCACCAGTACTGCCACATAAAACAGAGATCTTGGGGGGATTTAGTCTTTCAAAGAACTATGATGATTTCACTGAAATAAATGAACCAAAACTGCATTCATAGAATATTTTTGTGTAACCTGACCAGGTAGACAAGGTTGACTGTTTAGACTACATACAGGAGACTTCTAATGAACAGCCAGACAGTACTGTCAAATCTTCTCATTTCTCTCTCAGACATCTGGGCAGTTAAAGTCTTAGTCATAAGGGAAGAAGCCTGAATTTTGATAGGCCTACACCGTGAGGATCAATTCTAAAACCCTCTTTTTAGAGAGATTGGTGGAATGTTGGTGAGTTCTCCTTTGGAAAAAAATGTTGGTATTTCCTGACAGGTTTTTTTTTTTTTGCTCAGCTCCCAAAGAGACCCACGTTCTTCTTGATTCAAACCCGCAGTGCCTCAAAATACCAAATGCTATTGAGAACAAAGTCTAAATGAGTAGCATAAGCATCTCATATCACTAATCCCAGATAAAGACTTCAATTCTCATCACAAAAAGTTTCAAAATAAACATTTGCATAGGCATGAGCAAACCCAACATTTGCATAAGTTTGTCAGCAAATGCCTCAGCAGGGGGTTTTGAGCAGTGTCACACATAACAAACACCTACAACTAAAGTAACAGTCCTGCTATTGCTGTGTATGCTATGTCTTCAACAAAAGGAATGAAACTATTTTCAGTTGAGGGGCTAGAAATGAACATTTTCCTTCAGACTGTGGAGGAGGAGCCCACTGCTCAGTTCCATCAAATTCCCGTCCCTTCAACAGTTTTCACTGACTCGGGTTTCTTTAACAAACCCCTGCAGAGTACTGTTTCTTTTCTTTCCAAAGCTCTGAATTCCTGCTCACATCTGGAACACATCTTCTCAGGCAGCTCTACCACATGCCCTAATTAAGGCCATATATGCCAAACTGTAAATAACGGAGGGAAAAAAAAAAGAAACCTCCAAATGTAGAAAAGGGCTGAAAAGGCAAAGAGTCCACCATGACAGCTATACGAGACAAAATATTTGAAAAACCACGCTGTGAAATGCAGGGGAAAGAAAAGAGTCTCTTGTATCATCTCTAACTATCTTCTCATAGAACTAAACAAAAAACCTCTTTAACTGACCTCTGAAAAGAGCCAACACACTCCGTCAGTGAACTCTCTCTCTCTCTCTTCACATAAAGAGGGATCCAGCTGAGTTTTCACAGCTTGACCAAAATGCACAATGTCCTTTAGTTGCTATTTATCCTCTATTTGTGACCGTTTAACTTCTCATCCCACCCCTATTCCAGGTCTTTAAGAGCACTGTATGTGGGGGGTCTGAAAGGCCACGCGAGTCCATCAAGAATTTAATGAGATGATAATAATTAAATAATTGTGCCTCACATTTTACAGTGTTTTGTACCCCTTGTTCTTTTTATTATTGACTAAAACATTGGGGAAGTTGGACTGACTATATCAATTCAGTTTAAAGGTCAAGAGGGTTTGGTTTGAAATACACTGCTTTTTAGATCAGCAGTAGACATGTATGTTGTAAAAAGTTGATTTTAAAACATTTATGTCATACAAACTACCCCCCCTCCCCTTCCTCCTCACGCTAACGTTTATTTATACAGACTTTTTCCATAGTTTGCCAAAAAGACCACATATAATGCAAAGAAGAACACTAAATCACAGGATCTTCCTGTGTGAGTCACATGCTCGCTTATCATTGCAGGGCTGAGAAAAAAGGTCTTAAGATAATCAAATGTTGTTGCAAATTCTCCTAGAGCTGAGTGCCAATCTGATGATGTCAAACCAATGGTGAGTAAGAGGTTATAGTCAGTTCAGTAGTTCATATTAAATATCTAACACAACAGTGAGTGAGGGAGTCAAATGGATAATTAACATTATCTGTCCCTTGATTAATTTTGTTCATAATGGTTCATACAAAAACACTGTGTAAATCATTATTAGATTTGCTTGCTATTTTGAGTGTTTTCTCTGCATTGCTATGGCTTACTTTATGAATAGTAACTTGAACACATTTACATGCAACCCAGTACACAGCTGTAAACAGTTGGACAAGATTAGAAAAACTAAGCAACAGACTGTTTTGGTGAGAATAAGTACATTACTCTTGGCTCTTTAAAGCTCTCAGTTACATCTGAATACCAGCACAACACTTAAAGATTAAACTATGATGGACTGGACTATGCTGTTCATAACAGTAAGAACCTTAACCCCATAACAGTGTTCTTCATTGGTTTCTTTATTTTTGTCCTTTTCTCTGTACTTTTCAGAGAGCCTTATGCTCACTGGAATCTCCCCGATGCCCACTTCAGCAGATAAAACAAATCCCTACGTGATACTCTTGTAGTCTCTAAGACTACAGTTTGATTGTCATTTCATCATAATGGGCCATGCCAGCCGCAACACCACGGTAGGTCCGATGGTGTAAGATCACACCTAAGATCAAAACGTTCTAAATACTTTTTACATGGAACCTCATATGTCTTATTGTTTAATATGATGTAACATGAAACTTTCCCCTGAGGTTCAACTTGATCCAGTGAGCTGTATAAACGCTTAGCAGGGGGTAAAACCAAGTCCTCTAAATGTTCATGTGTAACGAACTAAAGGAAATTCCTTCGCCAAAATTAACTCCTAAAGCCCTTTGAATGTGCTGTACACAAATGCAATCGCACCGGGGGTTTTGTTTTGACACTAACTTGTTTCTGAACTGATAAAAAGAAAAGAAAAGAAAATCAGAACCACGGTGAATCTCATTGCTACGACGGATGTTTCTGGCAAACTGGAGGAATTGTAAGATGCTGTAGCTCTCAACAACGTAACATCAACAACAACAGATCGATAGCCAACGAGCATCGGAATACTCCAGAAATAAATAACTGTAAAGTAATGAAATAGCTCGAAAATAATCCACATTGCTTGATAAACCAGTCTTTTACACCTTCATCCGAATGTTTTGCATCGCCAAAACTTTCAGACATTCATTTGCTTTGTTCTGTATTAGCAGTTCGTAAGAATGTTAAAGATAGAACACTCTTAAAAGAAAAAAAAAAAATCTTTTTTTTAAGCTTGAGCAATGACACGAAAACAGTACTTACAAATGTGGTTATATCGCAAGGGTTACATGCAGGCATCCATCAAAATTCGAAACATCAGTGATTTGCGCTAATTAGATTTACCTCAGCGGGGTCCAGTGTCTTCGAACACAGGCTGAGCACCGCCCTCTCTCTACACCAAGGCATCCGCACCTCAGCTTGGTGTGCAGAGTTTTGATTTTAACTTTTCGCAACTTTGTTGTCCTGAGATACAATTCCCTCTCAGAAAAATAAAGCTAATTGCCTGCGGTTGGTACAAGTGCATGATCCTGGATGTGATAATACTATTATTAAAGCCACTGGTCATGATGATGTCATGAGGCAATGACAATTAACCCTGAGAAGTTCTATTCATTTCTGTGATACTGATTCTATTAAGTTTCCCATTCAGTTCAATGGCATATCACATATCAACTTTTCTAAAAAAACTCCTCTCTCAGAACCTGCTTTTGTCACATATATATTTCTTATCAAGCAGCCCGGACTCATTTGTCTTTAGCACTATCTAGTGGCCACACTGTTAGGCCTTTGGATTCAGTACTGAAAACTCCTTTTGACACTGAGTGTTGTTTGGCGGCTTTTTCCGTTTCATTGCTTGTACTGGTAGGATCCATTGCCGATATGATTATGAATAACCTAATATTTCAATTATAAAACTGAAAGGTGTAGATGACACAAAGACTCAGTATTCTCATGTATTCTGTGACTAAATTCAAGATCATGCAGGTAGCAGTACTTTGTAAAACTGGCATGTACATTTATGAATAACACGGATGGCTTTGTACAATTTAGCATTTTATTTGTGTTTGGCATATGTTATTTGGAATGCTTTTTAGCATCATTTAAATGGCAAAATATGATTGCTATTAATAGCCTCAGCATTATTAGTTGAAAGAATGCAAACATTTACAAAGTGAAACATACTGCACAGTATCAGAGGGGCTTAATAGCCATTGCGTTTGTACCACTGAGCTCTTGCCACAACATCATTGGAATAATCATTCCCAGTGGTCCCAATGTCCATTCGCTCATAGGTGCGCACATTACGCACGCCAGCATTGTAAGCCGATATTCCCCCTAAAAAAAAAAAAAAAATTATACTATAAGTACAAGGTTTACATATTTTGTCCAGCAGCAGTTTTTAGGGCAGTTAATACACTTTGCTCCACAGGCAAGGGGAACTGGGAACTATTCTTAACTCTGAATCTTTTTCTGAAGATGTTTCATGTTCTGTCTGTACCCACCTTTGAATTGATGCTCTTTGGGCCAGTTGGGGAATTTCCTCTGAATTGCTTTGATAGAGTCAATCAGGATCTCTGTGCCTTGAGTGACATGCTCCTCACTGTCCCATGCCCCTCTTAGTTTGTGGTATCGTTTATCAACCTGTGAAAATGAAGCATTTATTACTATATCAAACTGAAATATACATTTAAAATCACCAACTTAAGTAACAAAAGTTAACAGCTAAACTGAAAGTGAAACTCAAATGAAACTGGAAATAGTTTGTGTTATAAACATCTAAACATTTAAAGACAGTCAAAGTAGAAATTTTCCCAGATATGTCACAGTGTGGGCTATGCCTTAAGAGTGTCTTAAGGGAAAATGTCATAAAAGTTAAAGTGACTACTTTTACAATACCAAGATTAAATAAAATTAAAATTTTTTGGTACCAGCTTTCAACATTCACTAATATGTTACCTTACAGGATTGTCACCTACGTCTTGTTGAAATCAATCAATCCTTGCGTTTGCAAAATATACCACTGAATGACTCTTGAAAGATCTGCTAACACTTTTAATGTTTCATTTTAATGGTTAATGTGATCTATACACCTATAACTTTATCTGAATTTTTTGGAGGAAATCTCAGGAAGATGTGCATTTGCTCTAAATTTGGTCTTTTCTAAATGTGTATCCACAAAAGCTTCATGAATCTTGTTTCAAAGTTAGGCATCACACTAATGACTACATTCACAAACCTGCATTAGTCCGAAGCCATTTCCATGATCACCCCACCCATCCACAAGTGCGGCTCCAGCCCTTGACTCTCTAGATATTATAGCAGCAATGACAGCTGGATCCATTTGCAGCGCCCCGCCTACCCTGATAATGATAGACTTATACTTGTTCATCCTGCGCAAGTCATGTTCAGCCAGTTCATGAGAGGCCTCCACCCCTGTCATAAGTTCATAGAGAAAATATCAGGAACACAAGTATGACCTTGAAGCACTGAATATTAATTTAATGTGATGAAATAATAGAACAGCTGATGATTATACCTTTTACTCTTAGTTTGTCTTGTCTGGCAGTGCTCTCTGAAGCCCCAGTCGTGTCAATCTTGGTCACATCTCCATAAATGCAACTTGAACATGTACATGTACTTATATGCAACATGTACATGATTGACATGTACACAATCAGCGGAGCCCCTGAAAATAAATAAAACTCTGTGTTCAAATCATTTGACAGGTAAAAGTGACAAATATTTTTTGTCAAATATATGTGCTCTTTTTTAAATAAAACATTCCTTTACATTTTGTCAAGACCAAATGCAGAGCAGCTTACCCATGCTGTTCCTTCGGAGTTTTGCACCTGATTCGCAAAACTGTCAAGACCACTTGAGGCAGGTGTTCCTGTCGAGTGGCAGAGTTATTTTGCCGTAAATGACACTGTTTCCAGTATATATCTCACACAACTTCCTCCAACAAAAGGGAGGAGGGGACAATTTGTTCCCTGTTGCTTAGTGAAGTTACGTGGGTTCATGGGTTTTTCTTCCCCTTCATGTTCAGTGTTTCTCAATATGATATTTTCCACGAGAAGAAAAAAAGGGGAATGGCACAGCAGCCACAGTGTGTTTATATCAGAATAAATTCTAAAAGTGTGTCTGCGACATATTTTGCAACTCAGTAATGGGAAGTGCGGGATTTACGCGGAACAAATCTTTGAAAACAATAGTCAATACACCACAACCTTTCAACCGCATCAACTGCAACTTCCCTATAGAGATTTTCACGCATGAGCTGATAGTAAGAACTTGACGTTGATTCGTTGACAGCAGCCAATAGGAAGAGAGCTAGTGGGAGGATCTCGAGAATTAGGAAGACAAACAATCAAATTTGGGACAAAAAGTACGCAGTACTTGTGGTCATGCAGCTAATGATATTTATATAAAACCACGTAGCCGGCGTGCAGTATTTTCTGATTTCAAAAATGCTTTCAACCCACCAAATATGGACAATCGTGTTTACTGTGCCATTTTTAACGCGTGCAATTCATGCAAGAGGTAACTTCTTCCTAAACTCTTTGACTAAAGACAGATTGCACAGGCCAAAACACATTCACTAGGGTACAGCAATAATTATTTGGCGAAAAATCTCAATATTATTTACAATTTTTTTCAGGGAAACTCAATGTATTACACATGATAGCAGACGACTTAAGGCCAACGCTAGGATGCTACTCGGATCCCGTTGTAAAGTCACCAAACATTGATCAGCTTGCATCCAAGAGTACTGTGTTCTACAACGCTTTTACTCAGGTTTGTTCTCTAGTCTGCCAGTCGTTGGCAGATGTCTGCATTGCAGACCAAGTTTCCCAGAACAGGGAAGTCCATGAATGTTAGCATGTAGACGAGCCTGTAACCTAAATTTTTACGACGCAACTATCGTCCCTCTGAACACTCACATTTCTCTCAACAGCAAGCTGTGTGCGCACCAAGTAGGACGTCTTTCTTAACAAGTCGCAGGCCGGACACTACCAAGTTGTATGACTTCAATTCCTATTGGAGAGTGCATGCAGGAAACTATACTACACTTCCACAATATTTCAAGTCCAATGGCTACACAACTTTTTCTGTAGGGAAAGTTTTCCACCCAGGTAAGGATTATGGGTTCTTATACTGAATTACTCGAGGAGTTAGTGTGGCCCTGTCACAGTTACATGTTCAAATATCTTTCAAAACCCTCCCTGCTCACTTCATTTCATCTAATTATTTTCTGTGTTGAAATGCATGAATTCCTGGTCCCCTGCTTTGTTTTTGTTGACTGTCTCATCAAAAGTTAAACTAACATGCCCTTCTTTTGTCTCCTTCTTCTGAAGGCATTGCTTCCAATCATTCGGATGATTACCCGTACAGCTGGTCTGTACCGCCGTATCATCCTCCCTCTTTGTACTATGAAAAGAGGAAGGTTAGTGTGTGAGTCTGCTGCCCAAGCCTCATTGCCATGATTTGGCAGATTGGGGGAGCTTTCCATACTGATTTCAATGATTATTTTGCCCTTTTCTGCATTCTGACGTGCACCAGATTAACTGGTTAGATTAGTTTGCTCTATTATTCATAGGCTTTGTCCAGTTTATGCCATGGACAGATGGAATAGAGTAATACGTCTGTGGAACAGCACATATGCATCTGTTGTTGATGTAGTTACCATAGTGTATCCATTCTCAGTGATTCAGTCAGTAGAATTTTCAATATTACAATAATTAAGGGGTTAAGATCTTGTTTATATATTTATTTATTTAATTCTGGATTTTACAGTCCATCAGAGTTCCGGTGCTGTCATTGTAGCATTATTGCACAATGCTTGCACAGCATATTAGTAATACATGTCATGACATACTAGAGCTGAGATGACGTTGTAAAGTGATTGCTGTATGGTTTCTCAGTTTTTTTTTTATATTGTAATGTGTTCAGGTGTGTAAAGATAAAGATGGAACACTGCACAGTAACCTGCTGTGTGCAGTCAATGTGTCTGAGATGCCTTTAGGGACACTTCCTGACATGGAGAACACAGCAGAAGCCATCAGACTGCTCAAGTCTGTGAGTGATGCTGACAACCCCTTTTTTTTGGCTGTTGGTTTCTACAAACCGCATATTCCCTTCAGAATCCCACAGGTATTCGACAGTGAATAACCATTTGCCTTTGAGCACGATCATTATTTAATATAATTGAACATCTTGCCAGTGTATTTACAGTCTGCAGTATATAATTTTGTGACTGTCCATTCAGATTTACAGGCTAAGATTTGGGACCTAAATGATGAGCTCAATTATGATTCTCACTCGGAATTTCTAATTTATTTGTTAAAGGCAAAATGATGTTTCTGACGTGTGAGTGATTTTTTCAGTGTATGTTCAAAAGATTTAAAAATCCGTTGCCATTTTGCAGGAGTTCCTGAAGCTCTATCCTATCGAAAACTTAACACTGGCCCCAGACCCAGACGTCCCCAAGAAGCTTCCCAGTGTAGCCTATAATCCATGGACAGATATCCGTAAGAGGGACGACGTGAGGGCGTTGAATGTTAGCTTTCCCTATGGACCAATACCGAAGGATTTCCAGGTGCTAAGTTGTATAAAATTTGCCCAGTTCAACTGATTAAACCTTGTTAAGTGTGTAATATTCCTAAACCAATGTCTGCATAGTAGGTCAATCTGTTTCATAATTGTTCAAGAAATCTGATTTTTTTTATATGTAAAACCAATGTGTGCACTCTTCTGCCAATACGACACCTAAAATTTGTTTGGTCAGAAAATCATCAGGACCCAGAACAAGACTGGATGAATCTTTAGCTGATATCTTTCTTGAATCAGTAAAATTCCTCAGCACAGTGAAAAATATTACTGAATTAGAAAACACAGTGGAACAAACTATTACTGAATATTGTATTCCTCTCAAGATCTGAATCAGAATGTGAGAAATTTCCATACAAAATCTATACCTGAAATGCTTAGTTTTAGTGATTGCCATTGCACAGTGGATTGCAGTTTCACAGCAATGTGAAGTTTCTACATCTCTCAGCTCCAGATTAGGCAGCATTATTTTGCTGCTGTCTCATATGTGGACGCCCAGGTTGGGAAGCTCCTGAGTGCTCTTGATGATCTGGATCTGGCGAGGAACACCATTGTGGTTTTTAGCTCTGATCATGGTTGGTTTGTCTCCTCTGTTCACTTTTTTTGGTCTAACTTTTTGTTCCTCGGCCACTAGATGGCAGTGTTCTGACATCAAAATTTTATTGGAAAAAAAAATCTCTGAGTACATAAACTCATGAGAATGTTCTGAATAAAGCATTCATATAGGGCACAAATGCAGACCTGTAGATTTGCTTTGTTTCACTGATATCATTGTCACCTTAGTGGCTTGACAATTTTAACATTTTTTTTTCTAATTTCCTTTAGGGTTTCATGCCAATGTCAAATTCTGAGAATCACTTTCTAAGTTCAGCTAAGGACTGTCTCCTCAATGTCATGGACAGCCTAAATTAAAAATGTTCTTCTGGACAGTTCACAGTATTTCCAAGAGCTGGAGTGTATAAAGTTTTGACACATGGTCTTTGTATACTGTTTTGTAGGCTGGTCGCTTGGTGAACATGGAGAGTGGGCCAAGTACAGCAACTTTGATGTGGCCACACATGTGCCCTTGATTGTGTACAAGCCAGATGAGGCATCAGCTGTGAGGAATTTTGGTGAAAAGATCTTCCCATTCATCGACGTCTCTCAGAACTCTGAGGAGTATTATAATGGAGGCAAAGGTAAAGAAAACTGAACAGAACCCCTTTAGGGTGCACATATACAAACAATGTCCAATACTGAAGATAATGTTAATATCAGGGCCTATTGGGGAAAACTTCTTTCAGATTACAGTTCTTTGGCTGAAAAGTGTTGCTGGCAGTTCGCATGAGCTGTTCAGTATTCTGTGGCAGCGCTCTGAAATTTTCATGTAAATATCTCAGCCTAGACTTTGACCCAAGGGAGTAGTGCCGAAACCCATAACCCATTGTAAGGATGTGTTTAAATCAACTCTGAACTGAGTGCCTACAGCAAAGGGAAGAACACACACACACACACACACACACACACGTACATATAAAACCACAGATACAGATTTTTAGTGCTGGGAGTCCTTTGGAGACCTCATCATTTTCTCTTTAGGTTGTATACTTTGTTGTTTTGGTTTTACAAGAGATTAAGCTGTCTTAGCCATTTTTATTTACCACAGTTGTAGCAAAGAATGTGAAACAGGAACAATGGTTCCTATCATCTGCAGTCATTTTAAATATTCATGGATATTGATAGGTATGATGTGAAGTATGTTCATATCAGTCATTGTGGTTTGGTCATGTCATTATCTCTCTCTCTCTCTCTCTCTCTCTCTCTCTCTCTCTCTCTCTCTCTCTCTCTCTCTCTCTCTCTCTCTCCCCCCTTCCGTCTCTCTCTCCCTTTGTCAGGACATGGAGTAGAGAGTGTGGTGGAGCTTGTGGATCTGTTTCCTACATTGTCCTATCTGGCTGGCCTGAACCCTCCTCATCGTTGCCCAAACCCATCTTTCCATGTCCAGCTCTGCACAGAAGGCTTCAACCTGGCTTACTTGTTTAAGCACCCTGAGACTCACATTGATCATGAGTCTTATGCTTTCAGTCAGTACCCTCGGCCATCGGACTCCATCCAGCAAAACTCCGACCTTCCTGATTTGGCCGACATTCGCATCATGGGCTACTCAGTCCGGTCCAATGATTTCCGTTATACCTTGTGGGTGACCTTTGACCCAGTCCACTTCAGGGCAAATCTATCTGACATCCATGCTGGCGAGCTCTACGTGCGTTCTGAGGACCCAGGGGAGGACAATAACATATTTGATGATGTTGAACATGGTTCTGTTCTGCGTAAACTTGGCACTCAGGCCACCTGGACTGAGAGTTTAAAACAGCACATATATTACTTTAATGCAGGATCCAAATCAAAGGGAGTCTTATAATTTATTCTCTGTTATACTATGCACAAGGGAGAGCTGTTTCAGGTTGTTGTTTTTTTGATGCACTTTGTAAGTTGGGAACTTGATGTAAATTATTCATTTCATGTCACAAACTGTAATAGATTTTCTAAAGTTTCAGAAATATCCCCTGCCCCAATCCTAATGTTCTACATGGATGTAGACAGAGGCAGCTGTGAATGAGCTTGTGAGGATTTCTTGTACTGTATTTAAATAGCTAATTGCGAAGGAACTTCAAAACAATGTTCCTTTAAATAGTTACTGTAGCTAGTTTTGAAAGGATTTAGAACTTGTTTCTTATTTGGGTATTAATCCTCTATAGTCAAGTAGGATTTGTGATGCGGTGTTAAGAGCAAAAACTATAAAGGGATGTGCCATACTTATTTATTAAATTGATCTTTGTTTAATATGAGTATGTCTTTGTGAGCCTTGTTTTCTAAAGTTTCACATGTAACTTTACATTTTTTATTCAGTTTTGTTTTATGGAAAAAATATGATTCAGGTTTAAGTCACAGAAACATGATTTAACAATTTATCAAATCACTTATTTGTAATTGGGTATTGTCACAGAAGCAAACACAGATTTGGCCGGCATGAAACTGTTTTCTAAGGCACCATGATGAAAATCAACTGGAAAATACAATTTTTAACTTCTGTATTCCACCATGCAGTTGCCAAGGTAATTGTATGCATAAATGTGAGTACTTGTAAATTATTTTGCTCGGATACACCTCAGAGAACAGCTTAACAATGATAAATGTTTTGGCCAACACCAAATAGGGAGATGATCATTCAGCCAAACTGGTAGCATCCCTCAGGAAGATAGCTACATTTCATAAGGACACAGAGTCTTTCACATTCATTTCATACTTCAAAGATCTGTTTTAAATACTCATCTCCATCTTACCCATCTTATTGTATACTTTGTTTTGGACTCCACTCTTAGTGCTAACTTCGCAAATGTTTACTTTTCCAAAATAATGACTTACGTTTTAGAGAGTAAGGCACATTGTTGATAGTGTATGTATGCATATACACATCAATGCTGGACCTTACTCTATAAAAGAGTGTATTGCACAGTGTTATAAATGTGCAACACAGGCATATGCTGAGGAAGGTCCTCTGGGACTGCCCATGCATTCAGCTTCAGTGAACGAGCTTCATTGGCAGCTGGGCCGGAAAATTCTGCTGCTTTCTCTTCTGCTGTCTCAAGCAAGGTCAGGGAGATAGATTCATAGACTGATTGAAGCTGATATTTTAAATCGTTGTACTGCTGCAAAACAAAGGGGGTCTAGTTAGTTAATTGTACATAAAACTAAAATAAATAAATTAAAAGGCTTAGTTATTGAAACCCAAAGAAAGTAATATCTGAACTTTTATTGTAGACCTAAGCT
The DNA here is from genome assembly GCF_902362185.1 of Chanos chanos. Classification (NCBI taxonomy): domain Eukaryota; kingdom Metazoa; phylum Chordata; class Actinopteri; order Gonorynchiformes; family Chanidae; genus Chanos; species Chanos chanos. Next base: position 43,132,872 of record NC_044496.1, read on the forward strand.
ATGTTTGATCAGTTCAAAATTCCAAAATAGTCTCATGTACTTTCATTTGTCAGTTGCTCTGAAATATGAATATCCTTAGGTGGACAAACATTCAATAAAAGACAATGTGAACTAGTGATGATAGATAGTGTGTATTAACTGTATTAGCCTTAATACGATTCAAAACAAGGAATCAATATAGACGTAGTTAGGGATCACTGCTTTGGATAATACACATTGATTTCCATAGTGAGAATATGAGCCGTTTCATTCTTGCAGATATGAGCGTTTTTTCCATCCTTGATTTTAGTAAGAGAATATAGCATTTTGAACTCTTTATGTACAAATATTGTGGTATTAAATTTCCTCTTCATTATGTTGTCCAAATCAAATAATGCAATGCAGTACAGTGTCAGTGTTTGAAATTTTGGCAAAATTTCATATTTTGGTCATTCTGGACAGATTTGTAAGTGTTTATAGAGAAAAAGGGAAATGTCAGGAAAAGGAGAAAAGGTGATAACATATTCATAAGAATGGATGGAAATGTTAAAGACATCCACGTTCAGCTTAATTAAGCAGACTTCCTGCTACTAAAATTAAACAGACTAGTGTAGGAACAAGTTTTAATGCCATTTAACTCAATCCAAACAAGCACAGCGAACAACGCACATGTCAGAATGAAGAAAGTACAGGAGCTTATTGTTATGAGTAAAATATGTGAGTCATCTTGAACTTCAAGAAAAATAGGACCATTGTAATCATAAAAAAACATGAGAATCAACAACTGAAGAGTTGTGGCACAGCCTCACGAAAAGCAGACACCACAGTTTTGGAAACCCAACCCAGCTTTCAGCTCTGGGCTGAAAAGTAACGATACAATGTTTATTCAAGTCTTAACATGGGATCTATAAAAGACAGCTGGACTGTATTATGAAATAGTCTGTGACCTATTACTTTTGCAATCAAAGAGATTTTGTGATTATAGGCCCTTTTCATAATTCAGTTGAAATTCTTTGAGTGTAGTCTCCAGAGTTCTGATGGTCCACCATGGCTCACAAAAATATAGCAAACTACAGGCTGATTTGCAAATACCATAAAACCAGAACACTCATCACTTGGGGAACTTGTATATGTCTTACGATGGACGGGCAGAGAAACCAATTTAAATCTTGGAGATGCCTATTTGTGCACAACACCCTGCCATTAATGTCCGTGACACAATACAATTAAAAACAGTTTATACGTGACATCTAAAATATCCGAATCACGTCAGATAAAGACGTGTCAATAACATTTTAACTATGGTCTTAAAAAATATTCAGCTCCCCACTCTTATGCTCATGTAAAGTTTATGCCTTTACTGAAATAAATATCATAATAAGAAATCATGCCCTTTAACATTATTTTGCAATGATTGTTGAGGCCTAGATACATATTGTTGTTTTCTTCAAAAAAAACCCCCAAAAAACACTGTCTTCTCTCATTTTGTTTGTTTTGGTGAACTGTTGCAAACAGATCCCAGCACTAAGGACTGATCCATTCATGCCAGCCAAATCGGGGCCAGGTTTCTTGGCCTGGAGGTCTCTCCGTCTTGGTGGGGATGCTGTTCCTGTCTGCTTGTCCCTGGAGGGCTGGAGCAGTGGTACATGCTGCACGACCTCCATTATCCTCCAATCAGAACCCAGCAGTGAGCCGTGCCCCAGCAAGTGCTAGCAGATGTGAGATTGCACAAAAAGCACTGACCGCAAACTTGGGCCTATAACAAACAGTAACTAGAAGTACACAGAAAGACGTGGACATGAACAAGAGGACAGAGTCAGAGAATATTCACAGGAATGCTGAGATACACATCCATAAAGGCAGCAGTGAAAGATCTGTAAAATCTGTTTAAAAAAAAAAAAAAGAACAGTAAACAAGTTAATAGCGTCATAAAGCGTGTGTACTCACACACAAACTCACATGCACACACATGCACGCACAAATTTCATTCACCTTAGTCCATTTACATCCATCAGAATGTTTGTTTGGATATCTCTCCACATCACCGGTGGGAGCAGCAAAGTTGGTGCATCCTCCTGCTCGGTGGTGTTTGGCAGCTGAGAGCTTGCTAATGACTGTGCACCTCCATCAGGGAATGTACTGCCAAAACAGAGAAAGAGAGAGAGAGAGAGAGAGAGAGAGAGAGAGAGAGCGAGAGAGAGAGAGACAGCACGCCACACTCAACAGAATAGAATCTGATGCCCTCCATCTGGCGCTGCCAGGGAGAAGCTCCAGCAGCGAGCTTGTGCCCGACCTGCAGGCACGGACACTCCATCATTATTTCCTGCTGATGCTCCCCTGGCACCATGCTGGCATTTAGTAATGTCCCTCACCAAGCCAGAGGACCCTCAACAGAGAGGGCTGCACGAGCCTGCAGAAAGAGCAGGTTGGCTTGCCTCAGCACAAACCATATATATGAAGCAGTATGATCATTATTTTTGGAATCGGTATTGTGTAGGGAACAGAGAGAGGAGTCTCAATTTGACAACTATAGGAATCCTGAGAGACATCCGATACGTGACACGATTTTACACACAAAGTGAAATTTGTCTGACACCCTTAATATTAACAGCAGGATTGGGGTTTTAATTCACAATGTTGGCTCTGTGTGTGTGTGTGTGTGTGTGTGTGTGTGTGTGTGTGTGAGAGTGGGCAAGTGTGTGGTAATTCTGGTATTTATCATAAATAAAATATGACATAATCAACTCAGCATGAATTTTGTGAAGTGAGTTTATCTGAAAATATGCCTTTACAGACAGATAAGTAGTCATCTGAAGCTGAGGCATATTTCTGAATCTTTCATGTATTAACTTTATTATTAATTTTTAATCTTGACATTTTTTGTTAGATTGTGTTATACTAATGCCACTTATTTGCACTGATAGCAAGTCATGTGGAGGTTAGGAATATCTCCTATTTATCAGTCTAACGCCAAACATCAATAACAAAACTTTTTCACAGCTTTGAAATTGGTCAGTCACCTCCACCCCTTCCCCCTGCCATTCCCAACCCAGTACATGTTCTACTAATGAGTTCTAACTTCAAAGATACATATTTATCAAATGCAACCTCCTTTTCAAGTGACAGCTGGCATATGCTTAATTTCAGTTGCAATTATTTCCATGGAGACAAATTCTAAAGAAAAACAAATACGGGCTTAGCCCACCATAAGAAAACCGTCAAAACTGTCTTGTTAATCTGTGCAGTAAACATATTTAACTGAAAGTATGAAATGTGATTAGCAGCAGTTCATATCAACAATTAACTTGTCATTTTCAAACAACTGTTCATGTGAAAATTAAAAGGATGGAAACAGTTGGCATTGACTAAGGTCTTGGAATCACACATGTGAATTTAACCTAATGCATATCTGATGAGCAGTACAGAGTTTTTGCCCTTTTAACATATAAAATGATCATGTATTTAATGTTGTATAGTTCATGCTATGAAGACATATTATGTATGTCATAACACCTGACATTTACAGGATATCTTCTAACTTTACTTTGCAAATAATACCAGGATACAGTTACTGGAAATAAGGGTGCAGGACCAGAACTATTTCAAGTTAAGATCCATAGTATTTTGTAATGGTGGCTGGCAGCTAGTTCTGACATGTGCTCATACTTAATAATGATAACCCAGTGAACATATAAGATCACTCATGTCTCATGAAATACTGTGCAATTACATCCATTCATTGCCTCTGTTTTTCATTCATTGACTGCAACATACTGGCACCTCCACTTCGCTACCTCTGCATGAATATCAGAGTTCATGCCCTTTAGATCACCATCTGCTCTGATGAGCTGTCATTTCTGATGGTACACAGCCATCTGTTTATACCTCCCTAAATCAAGCCATATCCTCAGGAAGGGAAGCAGCACTAAAACAGGAATCATAATGACCACTGGGAGTTAAGAGTCTAGGATGAGAAACCTTGCTCTTTGTACCACAAATGAAGAAGAAAAAACAAATGGCAGTTGGACAGATAACAATAATAATAGGAGGTTGTGGAATCAGAGACAGTCTGCTCCCCCGGCACTGTAAGATTTGTTATAGTACATGAGCGAATTAACTGTGATGAAACACTCGTCTTTAAAGTACTATGGCTCTGTTTTAAAACAGAATTGTAAACGCCCCCTCCCCCAAAAAAATTAAACAAAAAAACCCCAAAAAACATAGCACTCTAGAGATTACTGATGAAACTGGTCGCAAGTCTTCATAAATTTTGTAGCAAAGCAGAAAACATGTTATAGAGAAATACATTTCTAGTTGGATGTTGGACTAAGATAAGCCATGCAACATCATTTAATCCTTTCATGCCATATCACTAGCAGAGCAACGTTAAAATAACAAATTAAACAGTTTAAGTCCCATGATGAATGTTAACCAGGCTTAGGTATTGGTGGTATTTCAGTTGTCATGATTAATTGTCAACAACTTGATTTTTCTTCTGAAGTCTGAGAACAACCTGTCAAGCAGTACAGTGTCAAAATGCAATGTATTTTGATTATTTCAGGATATTACAACAAATGAACTCTATTAGACATACTTTCTCTTACACACTGCTTACTTAACTCAAAATACACAAGGTAAATGAATCACTAAAGTCAGTCTAAGTAATGGAGTATGTTTTGTGTCATGGTGATTTTTTTTAAATTAAGTTATCTTACAATAATGACCTAAACACAAAAAGAGATCTTTTCAGCGCGTAAATGAATAAAGCATGTTTTTGCGGGCAAGCCTTTAACACAGAGTTCAAACTTCAATGCTATCCAATAAAACATGGAGCAAGTCCCAAGATTTCTCAGACAAAATAGCACTGGGACGTAACACGAACTAATCCCTCTGGATTCAGGCAAATAAAACATTTTCATCATTACTGAACATTCTCTAAAAGAGGGATGGGAGACCTCAGGTTACAGGGTACTGGCTGACTTGGCTGGAGGGTTGAACTGTTGGCTAATTAGCTCTTCTTTTCAGTGTCCATTGTGTGATCCTTGGTGATTTACCTCAGACACATAATTACCACTGGCAGAACAGAACCACGTTCCTCACCCACAAAGCCCCTCACTGCACTTAAATATTTCATGAAGCCTCCAAACAGTTCATCTCGTTAGGAACTAAAGCAGTTGCATAGAAAGTGCCAAGCTCTTGCCTGTTGAAATTGGACTATTTCCACAAGGGAAACTGTGAAAGAAAAGGTGTTTCTATTCAAGTTTAATCAAGTCTGCTTTGTGAACAATAAGTGGGTTGAGAGAGCATTTAAACAAAACAAGTAAGTGTTTAAACTTGATCGTGCTTTGTACTAATCTTGTCTGGCTGCAGAAACCTATGAAAAAAGAAAAAAGAAAAATCTCAAGTGTATATTCACAATGGAATGGCCAGTTGCTCTTTTAGAACACGTCCACCATTATGACATTTGCAGTGCATCGTTATGTTAACTCTGTCACAAAGTCTGAAAGGTAGTCTGAAGGAACTGAGCCACAGTTTTCAGCTTTATAAACAGTGTGGTAGAGGAAGGGGTTGCCCTGTTCTGGCACCAAATGCATCTGTGAATGGGGAAACTCACCAAATGTGGTAAAGACAAGCGGGTATGATTAGGAAGTCCTGAATCTGATTATGTTCTCCATTCATTAGTGACTCCTCATGCTGTGCCATGTGTGATCATTAGGATTAAAAGCAATAAAAATGCAAATGACCGTTAAAAAAAAAAAAAACAATCTTCAAAGAGCCTAATATGTCTCGGGTGGAGTGGTGGAAGGGCCGAAAGGGTCAGCTTGGCTCCTTGGGGTGTAAGCGATATTAAAACAATAAAGAGATTTTGGATCTACTTCTCTCTGCTCCTGTTGATGCAAACTCACATAACAGTCTCGCATTTTGTTCTGTACCCACACCTGGAGTCTGTTTTGTAGATATTAAACATTTTACTACTTAATCTGCTTAAATTCACGTTTCATTGGATCAGTCCATTCCACTGACTCTGATTAGTGATAAGAGAAGCACTTATTAAATGTTTAATGCCAGCATCAAAGACGGAAATTATACTAATTACTGGACGCTTGAGTTTAGGCAATTCAGATTCCTCGGAGCTCAAAAGTAATGTGGTTTCTCATGTTGATTCTCTTTAACATCAAAGCTTCCCAGATTACTGGTGTTGGAGAGGATTACTCAAAACTGCTGAAAATACTTTCTACTATCTTAGTATTAGCCATTGGCTGACCTGGTGTCTTCTGAAATCTGAACCAATGAAACACAAACAAAAAGAAAATGAAATACTTTTGCCAAATGGCATAAAAGATAAAGCATGTTGATAGTTCAGGTATAATGGCAATTCTACTTTTATTTTGTGTTCCTGAGTCATTGTTTTTCACATTATAATTGGATCTTTACTTTGACAGCTTTTTTTTTAAGTTTGTGGCTTACCTGACGTTGCTTCAAATTACAAATCAACACTGTGCTTTTAGTGTAGTTTAGTTTATTACGAACATGTTAAATATATAAGTGAGAAAACAAACAAAATAATCAATAAAATGAACAGTAAACACATACACCAAAATATCAATAAACGACAAAATAGATATTACATGTCTGAAAAGGAGTAGGAGGAAATAAATCACTTATCAGGTCCTACTCCTTTTCTCTACTTAATCAATGTACATCATGCTTATCATGACTAGTCCAACTATCCGCCCCAGTGTCCATCATACAAAGCTTCAATTATTACCTCAATGTTCATCCTCGTTATTTTATTTGATTCCTGAGCTAGTTCACTGGGAATGTGTTTCCCCTCGGTAATAAGACTAGTCTAGATTTGACTAAAAGAAGCTTAATAACTGAAAAACAATAATATCATTCCTTATCTGTAACCCTGTATGATGCATTACTAAGAACAGCAATGGTTAAGTTAACTTTACTAAATGACATGCAATACTGCAATAATATACAATATAACAATACTGCTAATTTCTGTGAAAATCTGTATCAAGCCACTTATTTTTGTATAGGGATGACAGTTACATAATTAAAATAAATATTAAAGAAAATGAATATTGTATGAACTGAAATCTGATTTGATATTCTGGTCACTGTTTTATGGAGTTACTACTCAAAATGTTTATGCTGGCTTAATGTTTTCAGTCATTATTTATTTATTTATTTATTGCTCTCTTGTGCTCAGCCTATGATATTCAATATGTTGATAGGACATATCAAAAGAGCTACAGAAAGAGCGAGAGGGATTCTTCCTTATGTTACTTGAGGGTGTTTGGTTTTTTCTTTTAACAATTACTGTCGCAAGAATTTGTAAAAAATCAAATTTGCCTTTCCTTGAACTGGGCAATTTTAATTTGAAAATATGCTGCTGTACAGTGTCCGATTTTTACTTTAAAAGCTGTTTTAAGGCCATCTTTTAAGGCAGATAGCTTTGTGATTAAAGGGGCAGATGTGTATAGCTATAGGTAATGGTTTTACATTACTCACACACTGGGTGGCTGTGTGTTGTTTTCAAACAGGGTTGACCACTAGAGGCTACTTAACACTGAACTGTTGAGCTGTGAACATTAAGAGGTTTTCTGCTGAGATTCATTTACAGCCATTTTCACAAACACTTACTTTAAGAACTCATGGAAGAAAAGCAACGTCTGCACTACCTCTCCCCAGGACTCTACCTGGCCTGCCTGCCAGATTGTTGTTTTTGAGGGAAAGGTGGAAGTGTTGAGAGATCAGGTTTTTCATCAGGGTGAGCTAAATGAGCATCATAATGACGGGGCTCCGGGACCCTGCCTGGGAGCCTAATCAGTCAGCAGCTCTGGCCGCCACAAGACTTGCCTCCCCTGTGTAATTAAATGAGTGGCAGAGCGATGGAGCACTGCTCCCAGACTTTATAATGAGACACCAATGCAACCAGACCACCCCTTAAACATTTACTGTGATGAGAGAAATCTTTTGACTTGCTTTCCTTCAGAAAAGAATAATAAAAAGAAAGACCAAATAACATAAAAAAGCAAAATAAATTGGATAGACATAGAACAGCAAACAGGCTTGAGTGTTTCTTTTTCTGGCTGAGAAAAGACTATAAGACATGCGGGTTATAAGCCATGTAAAGTGTTGACAGAGATCCCATTGCATTTTGCTCAGGCATAAACTCTTATACCTTATCTTCTAAAGGATCATTTACATTAATACATATTGGAAGCACTCAAAGTTAAGGAATTGTGATAAAGCTTGATGATGCTTCAATAAATACATAAAGATAAGAGACAACTGTCAAACACCCATCATCCTTGCATACATAAAGTCCTGAAATTTAACAGAAATGAAGAGTCCCTTGCCCAAATTATGGACACAATGGATGAGGAATCATGGCAATTCACTTTTTAAAGGGAGCAGCCAGTAATTAGCCACATGACTGCTACCTAGCTGTCCCCAGGTTATCTCTGAGAAAGGCAGGTGACTCTAAAAGGAGAAAGATACTCATAGATCAAAAAGTCCCTTGTGTAGAAAAAGACAAAGAAATTGTGGAAAACAACAGGAAAGAAAATTGTCATTTGAAATGGCTTGTCTTGGTATTATGAATGTGTTGTAAATGTAAAGATACTGAATTCTTTGAACCTACGAATGGTAATTGTTGCTGAGAGAGAGAAAGAGAGAGAGAGAGAGAGAGAGAGAGAGAGAGAGAGAGAGAGAGAGAGAGAGAGAGAGATGGCATCAGTAGGTCAGGCCATCTATTGTTGTCAAGATACTGAATATTGACACCGACTTCAGTCTTGCTAAACTGGAAAACAGAAGGGGCACTGTGTTTCCATGGCAACACCCCAGAAAGCTTTCCTGTTTTTCCAAAAGTACCAGGCCTCTATGTTTTCCATTGTTTAAGAATGGTGAGACACGTACTGACAGTTAATAAGGTGAAAAGGCTTTCTCCCCTCCATTTGCTTTTTTCTCTTTTCTTCAATTAGTGTAACTCTAATTAAGTGCAGAGCTTTATAGAGGATGTTGTTTTTTATGAGATGGGTTTCAGAAAAGACATTTCTGCTAATTAATGTCTAACAGCACAAAAATATGAATATATACAAGAGGCACATTTGTCATCAGAGGCTGTGTGAGTAATGACTTTTTGTGGTCCAGCTAAGTTTCTCTTAAAAGCTGCATCGTCTGTAATTCTGCACGCATAATTTTGAACATACAGTAGCTGAAGAGCAATCTTAAGAAAAAAAAAAATTATTTGAATATATCATATTTTAGGCATTACCATGACTAAACAACAAGTATACCCTGAACACCACTTGAAGCAAAAATTGGAGCTGATGTTTTATTTTTCAGCAAAATATCAAATTTAAGAAATACATTTGACATGATTTGACATGATTGACATGGATGTTAATTTACTGATGAGAAATTCAGTATATGGAATATACCAAATTAATACATTATGCTCACTCAGTACATGTTTACATATGGAATATAAACATGTATTTGGTAAGCATAATATATTCATGATATGTGAAAAGGAATTTGGTAGAGGCAACAAAAGGCATACAAATTTTCAAATGAAAATGTATGGTTATGTCACACATTTTTGGTTTGGAGCCCAGATAAGGAAATGACCCCTTTGGCAGTTGAACTGAGTACACCACAGACATCACACAAGAGAGTGAAACTGAAGTAAAAAAAAAAAAAGAGATTTCAATAGGAATGCAAGAGAGAGGAGGTGAGCTGCCAGAAATGAGTCACACCAATTTCAAGGCAAATGGCTCATTATACAAAGCTGAGGACTGTGATTGGGAGACCTAAATGGACCTTTTAAGAAATTCCTCTCCCAAATTTTCATTGATAAACAATTTGTTTTTATAGTATGCTGCTAAAGAGGAAAAGTATGATAAAGAATTGGCAAACATCATGGCTCAGGAAGCTAATGGAATTACATCAGAATATAAAGCAATCCAGTGATCACACACACACACACACACACACGCACACACACACACACACATACACACACACATACACACACATACACATCAAAAATTATTTGAATGATATTTATTTCATATACTTAAAATGCATGCCTAACTGTTGAACAGACACACACACACACACACACACACACACATACACACACACCCCAAAAATATTTAGTATTTATTTAATATTTAGTAAATATTTCATATTTATACTATTTATTTCATATATTTAAAATGCATGCCTAATTGTTGTTTGGTGTGCCTAATGAAATGTTCTGACCCCTTATATTTAGGCATAAAGAAGGATCTAAAATGGGTGATAAAGAAAAAAGCAGTATTTTTGAAGAGTTTGCAAACAAAAGAAGCAAACAAAAGCTGATATGTAATGGATGATGTCTCAGAATGAAGGTAACAGAGTTTAGGATGCTGTGAATACACCAGTGGACTTCAGGTATATTATAAATTATATTAGTGCATTTATTGCAAGACCAAAAATAAGCAGGAAGGCTATAGCTGTTGCAGTAGCTTAAATCAACTCAGTCAAAGGGATCCTGTGCTGGTGAGAGAGAGATGCCTTACAAAGTCAGCACTCTTTGAACACAGCTAATCATGAATTGCACAACAATTTTGTCACAGGATAGATTGGCACTGACGACATCTGCAGCTAGTCCAAGATTGATTAGCCACATCAAGTCAGCCACTGTTCCAAGGATAGAGAGAAATATGGATTTGTCTGTGTGAACACATTCCTTCATTTGTTTCCATTATGCTACATCTACACCGGACTCAACAAACAAAAGTGGCCAGATATCATCTCAGGTTCTCACTGGAATGCTCAGTTCAGACTAAATTGTCTTTCAGATGTTTTCTCAATACATTCACTTACATGCCTATCTGGCCTCTCTTAGAGGAATGGACTGTTTCGACACATGGGAAGCAATAGATCAGTAATGCGAAGGCTCCACACCAGAAACTAGAGAATACTATGGTTTCAAATCCTAGCTGAGGTAACCAGGGACACTGACTTAGTAACACGAAGGCTGCAGGTTCTGATATCCCTGTCCATCTCTTGACAGCTGTCGCTACTCTCTTACTTAAGCTGCGTTGCTCCAAGTTACTACAGAGCTGGTGAACCTGGCATCCCTGTCTATCCTTATTCCTTACCCTAGCACAGTACTTCTGAAAACAGGTCAGGCACACTCAGTGCTCTATTGTAGTTAATGTCTTTTTGGCCAAATGGTAATAGGTCTTTATTTGCCTTGAATTAAGGGTCACCAGCATATTAGCATATTTATTTAGAAAGATGATGACTGTAGTGAATCAAATGATTTGCACTCTTCTGACAGTATAATGTTTTACCATTTCCAACGACTCATTAGACATTACCTAAATTCACAAAAATGTGAACAGTTCTGAAGTAGCTGAACTGTAGAGTGTGTTAGTGCACTCCATTCCTGCTCCAGGATGATCACTGAAGATTTTTAAGTATAGTGTAAATGCTTATCTGACTTACCTACTGGAGAATCATATGAAATAACTATAGCTGGCACTCCTTAATTGGGATAGATCCAGGGCCTTAAGACAGAAAAAATGGAAGCACGAGTCTCACAGCATGCCTCAACCACTTATCAGTTTGTGAATCGAGAGCTCTCGCTCTCCTGTTATGATAGACCTCTTTATTCTACATTTATGTTTCAGGTTTTCTTGATTATACCCCTGGATTTATAATGCAGGGTCCCTTGAAGTCATAATCCACCATGAAATATACGGTGCAATAACAGCCTCGAAGACCGAAAGTCTCAAATTTGATTTGAGGATGAGGCGGCAGGCCAGGGGTGAAATATGTCACTGTGATTTTCCACAGACTGCAATGAGAACCCACACAACGCTACATAGTGCACATACAAAAGCTGGTCTGGAGTCAGTTCTGAGGCATTTTTCATGTTGGTTGAGATCAACATAGAAGATGACAAAGCTGATCCCAGCTCAGATATTAGATGCAGAAAAAAAGCAGAAAAAAACTGGGGGTTCTCCACATACCTGCTGAATCTGTGCTGTTTATCAAAACTGGGCTATACTAGTTAGTCTGTTCACCCTGGTGAAAATTAATTTCAAACCTGTCACAAATTGTATCAAACATCAATAGTTTCTATGCAGTTAAGCGGTAACTGTGATTGCTCAAATGGTAAAGAGAAAGACAATGGTTTTAACTGGGTTCACTGTAATTTCTTATTCTGTACATGTCACAGTTAAAATATTCAGAGACAAAAATAAATTTTAATAGATATTATAATTTAATGGTGCAATATTAGTTTTCTTTGTAGGAACAATCTTCCTATAATGGCTAAGCTCAAATGAGGGAACCCACAGGGAGACTTTGCCTTTCTCAAGTCTCGGTGGGGGATGATGGGGTTTAATACCGTCACTCTGGCTTTCATGTGCTGCAACAAGGGAGTCACTGAGTGACAGCTTAATGTTCATAACAACGTCGTCACCATGGCGGGAGTGTTTAGAGCAGAGGCACATGGCTGTGGCAGAACATGTTACTCACCACGGGACACTTACTGACAAATAAGGACCCAGGGAGGACATTAATCGCACACTGACGTACGTAGCCACAAATTGACAGCAGCTGTCCATGTAAGGATTCACTGGAGAGGACTCCTGGTATGATCCACAAATTTCAAAAGAACATGATACAGCATTACAGGGATTTCATGATGCATTGATTTTGTGTATATACAGTAGGTAGAAGGGTGCAGGCATACAGTTGTTGTTCGGTATTTAGTTATTTAGTTTTTTTGTATAAAAGTATAGTGGGACATTTCAGAAATGGAGGACATTTTCTGTCCCATCCATGAAATTTCAAATAATCCATGCACAAAACACTAAAACATGCACTTAAGGTAAGATGTTGGTTGTCAGGGTTCCTGCATGAACTATTTCCCCTGTTGTGCCCCTGCTGGCCATGTTGGAGTTAGCTGTCATTTGTTTTTGGTTTTGTCATGTGCTTTTGTTTATTTTGGTTTTCCATGTGCCCTGGCCCCGCCCCTCACTTGTCATTGTGCTCACCTGTGTCTCTTTGAAGTTGTAATTAGTCTGTCTATTTAAACCCTGCCTGTTCTACCCTTTGTTTGTCAGTTCGTACCGCTTTCCACAGTGTGTCGTGCCAGCCTTTTGTTATCCTGATTGTCTTCTGTTCTTGACCTCTGCCTGTTTTTTGACTTTGTTTGCCTGTTGGATTTTGCCTCGCCTGCCTGCCTGCCTGCCTGCCTTGCCCTGCACCTGGTTTTGAATCTTTTGCCTGTCTCTGGAATTTGCCTTTGCCTTCTGTTTTTGGATTGTTCACTTGCCTCTGACTGCTCTATGGTATGACCCCTGCTTGTTTTTTGGATTCCGATTTCGGTCAAGTGTATTGAAAGACTTTTGCCTGGCAAAATAAACATCTCATTAATTTCAGTGAGTCTGCAATTGAGTCCCCTGTTTTCCCTGACAGCACGAACTGACCATAATGGATTCAGCAGACCCCAGCCAGCTTCGAGAGGTTCTCGCTCGACAGGGTGAAATGTTGGGAAGACATGAGGGCCATTTTGCCAGCATAAACCAATCAATGGAGGCCTTCTCTGCCACTCTGACCAGCATGACTTCCCAGTTACAACAGATCCAGCTGGCACTGAAACCTAGCCATGCACCACCAGTAACGTCATCCACACCCCAGCAAACCACCCAGCAAACCCCTCCAGCTCAGCCGGCCCGAGAGCCCCGCCTGCCACCACCCGAATCATACAATGGCGAACCAGGAACCTGCAGGTCCTTCCTCTCGCAGTGCTCTCTGGTTTTCGAACTCCAGCCCACTACCTTTCCCACTGATCGAGCCCGGATTGCATATATCATCACTTTACTGTCTGGCCGAGCAAGAGAGTGGGGAACGGCAGTGTGGGAGACTCAGGCTCCATTCTGTAACAGCTACCAGGCATTTTGTGATGAGATGAGGCGGGTCTTTGACCGTTCCCAGCATGGGAGAGAGGCCGCCAGAGAGTTGCTGAGAGTCCGGCAGGGAGTCCGCTCAGTCTCAGATTATGCTATCCAGTTCCGCACTCTTGCCACCACGACCAACTGGAATACAGAGGCCCAATACGATGCCTTCCTGAACGGTCTGTCTGAGGCCATTAAGGATGAGCTAGCCACCCGGGAGCTACCAACTGGCTTTCAGGATCTAATAGATTTGGCCATACGAATCGACAACCGCATGAGGCAACGCCGTCAGGAATGGAGTACTGAAGGATCACGGGGTACCTCCAGGAGTCATGTGTTCACTCGCCAGCCTGAGTCAGGGTCATCTTCACCAAGTCATCTGTCACCATCAACTGTCCCTCCAGAGCCCATGCAGGTCGACCGCACCCGTCTGTCCGTCTCAGAGAGGCGAAGGAGGATCAGCAGCAACTCCTGCCTATACTGTGGTCAGCCTGGCCACTTTGTGTCCACCTGTCCGGTAAAAGCCAACGCTCACCCGTGAACAGGGGATTACAGGTGAGCAATACTCCTCTTTCCCGATCCCCTACCACACGTACTCTGTTCCCAGCTTACCTTGTCACTGACAGCCATAGACACATTATTTCAGTGCTCATCGACTCTGGGGCAGAGGGGAACTTTATGAACGCAGGCCTGGCCGCCCGACTCGGAATCCCTGCCACTCCACTGCAGTCCCCAGTGGAGGCCAATGCACTAACGGGAGTAAGGCTTGCTCGGATCACTCACACAACAGCTCCGGTGAGACTTCTCATTTCTGGAAATCACTGGGAGAATATTGTATTTCATTTGATTGATTCACCTCAGGCATCTGTTGTTCTAGGCCATCCCTGGCTAGCTCAGCACAATCCCCACATTGACTGGTCCCGTAATAAGGTTCTAGAATGGAGCTCCTTCTGTTCAAATCACTGCCTCCGTGCTGCTCAGGCTCCTTCAACCCCCGTTCCCTCATCTCCAGAGGAGCCTCCTGACCTGTCCTCAGTTCCTCCTGAATATCGGGATCTCAGCATGGTGTTTAGTAAAGCACGAGCCACTTCTCTGCCACCTCACCGTCCATATGATTGTGTCATAGAGCTGCTTTCAGGGACTTCACCACCCAGAGGTCGTTTGTACTCCCTGTCACCACCAGAGACTGAAGCCATGAACAGGTACATACAGGACTCTCTAGCAGCTGGCATAATTCGCCCTTCCTCTTCCCCAGCGGGAGCGGGGTTCTTCTTTGTGGCCAAGAAGGATGGGACTCTTCGTCCCTGTATTGATTACAGGGGCCTCAATGAGATCACTGTAAAGAACCGCTACCCGCTTCCCCTAATGTCGTCTGCTCTTGAACTGCTGCAAGGTGCCACAGTTTTCTCCAAACTTGATCTCCGCAACGCCTACCATTTGGTCCGCATAAAGGAGGGAGATGAGTGGAAGACTGCCTTCAATACCCCATCAGGCCACTATGAGTATTTGGTTATGCCATTTGGTCTCACTAATGCCCCTGCCGTCTTCCAATCCTTTGTTAATGACATCCTTAGAGATATGCTAAATCTGTTTGTCTTTGTCTACCTGGATGACATCTTAATATTTTCCAGATCACTCCCTGAACACATCCAACATGTCCGACGGGTGCTCCAGCGTCTCTTGGAGAATCAGTTATTTGTGAAGGCAGAGAAGTGCGAATTCCACAAGAGCACCATCTCGTTCCTGGGCTATGTGATCACGGCAGGAGGGATTCAAATGGATCAGCAAAAGATAAAGGCGGTGGAGAATTGGCCCCAGCCCACTTCCCGTCGCGACTTGCAACGGTTCTTAGGGTTTGCCAATTTTTATCGCCGCTTCATTCGCAATTTCAGTACCCTGGCAGCCCCCCTCACCTCCCTGACTTCATCCAAACTGAGATTTTGTTGGAACCCAGCTGCCGAGAGGGCATTCTCTGAGTTGAAGATGCTGTTCACCTCGGCTCCCATCCTCATCCAGCCTGATCCTGCCCGCCAATTCATTGTTGAGACTGACGCATCTGACGTGGGAGTGGGTGCCGTTTTGTCTCAGTTTTCTGCTGTTGACGGAAAACTACACCCTTGTGCCTTCTACTCCCACAGATTAACCCCCACGGAGAGTAATTATGACATCGGAGACTGGGAGTTACTGGCTGTCAAACTTGCTCTGGGGGAATGGAGGCACTGGCTCGAGGGGACGAGTTCTCCTTTCTTGGTTTGGACAGATCATAAGAACCTTGAATATATCAGGTCTGCAAGACGTCTCAATTCCCGTCAGGCCCGCTGGTCTCTCTTTTTTGCTCGCTTTAACTTTACCCTGTCTTATCGCCCTGGTTCCAAGAACTGCAAACCAGATGCCCTCTCCCGTCAGTTTCAGGCATCTGAGGAGACCCCGGAGGTCACTACAATTCTCCCCGAGCGATGTCTGGTCGCAGCTGCTCGATGGGATATCGAGTCGGTGGTCCGATCTGCACAGCAGGGTGAGTCTGGACCCAGCTCTTGTCCTCCTAACCTCCTGTATGTTCCTCAATCTGTCCGCTCCCAGGTTCTCCAGTGGGGACACTCCTCAAGGCTCTCCTGTCATCCTGGGATCCGACGTACGGCTACCTTCATCACTCGGATGTTCTGGTGGCCTTCCATTAGGGACGATGTTCATAGTTTTGTCTCAGCCTGCCCAGTCTGCGCCCAAAACAAGTCCTCCAACCGACCCCCTTCAGGCCTACTACAGCCTCTGACAGTTCCCAAGAGACCCTGGTCCCACATAGCACTGGACTTTGTGACTGGATTGCCTCAATCTAATGGTAACACCACCATATTAACTATCGTGGACCGTTTTTCAAAATCTGTGCATCTGGTCCCTCTTCCCAAGCTACCCTCTGCTAAGGAGACTGCCCTCCTCCTCATTCAGCATGTTTTCAGGCTTCATGGTTTACCCACGGAAGTAGTGTCAGACAGAGGACCACAGTTCACCTCTCACTTCTGGAAGGCTTTTTGTAAGTTGCTTGGAGCAAAGGTTAATCTCTCCTCTGGTTTTCACCCACAGACTAATGGCCAGACTGAACGGGCCAACCAACAACTGGAAGTGATGCTCCGCTGCCTGTCCTCCCAAGAACCCTCCTCCTGGAGCCAACAACTTCCCTGGGTTGAATATGCTATTAACTCCCTACCCTCTTCCTCCTCTGGTCTGTCCCCTTTTCAGTGTTGCCTGGGCTATCAGCCCCCCCTGTTCCCTGCCCAGGAGGAGGAGGTCGGAGTCCCTTCAGCACAAGCATTCATCCGGAGATGTCTACGGACCTGGAAGCGTGCTCGGAGGGCCCCGCTTCGTTCCACAGCCAGGATAAAACTACATGCTGATCGTCATCGCCGCACGGCTCCTCGCTATCGTCAAGGTCAGCGCGTGTGGCTTTCCGCCCGCGACATTCCCCTGAGGGTGGATTCCCGCAAGTTGGCCCCTCGTTTCATTGGTCCCTTCCCCATCGCCAAGGTGATCAGTCCTGTCGCTGTGAGGCTGAGACTCCCCTCCACTCTCCGTCGTATCCACCCTACATTTCATGTCTCACAAGTTAAGCCCTTCATCCGCAGCCCCCTCTGCCCTGCTCCCAAGCCCCCTCCTCCCCCCCGCCTCATTGATGGCTCAGAGGCCTTCACGGTGCGCCGTTTATTGGATGTGCGGCGCCGGGGTCGCGGACTTCAATACCTCGTTGACTGGGAGGGCTATGGTCCTGAAGAGAGGTGTTGGGTCCCAGGTCGGGACATCCTTGACCCCACACTCATCCAGGAATTCCACCGTCTCCATCCCACACCACCCGTTGGGACGCCAGGAGGCGCCCGTAGGAGGGGGGGTACTGTCAGGGTTCCTGCATGAACTATTTCCCCTGTTGTGCCCCTGCTGGCCATGTTGGAGTTAGCTGTCCATTTGTTTTTGGTTTTGTCATGTGCTTTTGTTTATTTTGGTTTTCCATGTGCCCTGGCCCCGCCCCTCACTTGTCATTGTGCTCACCTGTGTCTCTTTGAAGTTGTAATTAGTCTGTCTATTTAAACCCTGCCTGTTCTACCCTTTGTTTGTCAGTTCGTACCGCTTTCCACAGTGTGTCGTGCCAGCCTTTTGTTATCCTGATTGTCTTCTGTTCTTGACCTCTGCCTGTTTTTTGACTTTGTTTGCCTGTTGGATTTTGCCTCTTCTGCCTGCCTGCCTGCCTGCCTGCCTTGCCCTGCACCTGGTTTTGAATCTTTTGCCTGTCTCTGGAATTTGCCTTTGCCTTCTGTTTTTGGATTGTTCACTTGCCTCTGACTGCTCTATGGTATGACCCCTGCTTGTTTTTTGGATTCCGATTTCGGTCAAGTGTATTGAAAGACTTTTGCCTGGCAAAATAAACATCTCATTAATTTCAGTGAGTCTGCAATTGAGTCCCCTGTTTTCCCTGACAGTTGGTGCTGTCTATTAGCTTGCCACTTTTTTGCAGTTCGCGTCATATTGCACATATGCGCTAAAACTGAATGCATTTATTTATGGTGTTATTTTATCAAGGTAATGAAAGGTAATTTAAGCAGGCATTTAACTTGGTTTGTTGGTTTGTTCCCATGTTGTTCTGTCCTTTGTTGAATGACGTGTAAGTGGACAACTGTGCATGATCAAACATAGCCACTCTCCCTACGCAGATGTTTAAGCAAGGATTACTGAACATGCATAATTTTATCAACTTGAGATGCCAAAAAGTTGCCATTGCTAAATTATTGTAAGTAAGGTGAACATAATACGTTAAATTAACTTTGTTTTATGAGTTAGGATATGAATTACTTTTTACAGTGTGTAAATTATACTTGTTCTGAGACAAAATGTATATAGTCATAGAAAAAAAGTGGCTCCAAAATATTATTTAAAATACCAAATAGCTCTCGAGCACCCCTGAAAAGGGCATTTTTTTCTTGTCCCACCTTTTTGATTACCAGCTTGCGTATCAACTATAACAATGATTTATTAGGTATGTTTTTTGATATATGTCTCTTGTAATTGTTAATATATATCATCATTTTAAATAATCAACATACATTGAATAATAGTAATTATGCACTGAAGTTGTGTCCCACAACATGCATGCAACCCTGTTATCGAAACCTGTTTAGCTAACATTAGCGTTGATTTGCAACCTTGTTACTTGCAACCCTGTTACTGTAATCAGACTAACAGGGTTACATTACTACTTATCCTGTTGATTCTTCGTCGAAAAGATATATAAAATATTATTAAACAACATTTCTGTGTCCTGAGTATTTATTTGTTGCATTTGTCATGATCTACAATCAAAAGTAATGTATCCATTCAACCCTGTTACTTTGCACAACCCTGTTACTCTAATTTCAACCCTGTTCCCATATCATCATATCATATCAACGTTCCTTAAATGAATATAAGTCAAGTCTAATCTGAAATTAAACGAGTATTCAGTGTGAATGTGACTTGCTTAATGGTAAAGGATTTATTAAACAATATTTGAAAATATACTTTTTTCAGGCTCCTGAGCATTCATAATAGGGTTGTGCCAAGCATAGCCTGCAACAAATAAAACATCTCATAAAAAGTGTACCTTTGACGCCTGAGCTGGATTAATCAAAGTATTTGATGCTTTATTATCTGTTTTTCTTAAATACATAACAGAAAATTATCAAATAAAGGGTAAATTTCTTAAGTGTTGATGCCTAAATTGTCCTCCAGTTCTGGAATGACCCCAGTATAATATTCAATTCATTTTCATTCATTTTCAAAATTGGTAGTTATGTGAAGAAGATATCCTTCCCAAAACTCAGGAACTTGTGCGTGAACTTTTTTCTTCGTTTTGCACTTGTATTCTCAGTTTGGATCTGCTCATTTTCTCCAGTCTCTCTTTTGAATGTTTTTTTCTTCTTCTGGTTTTCCACAGAAAGAGTTCACTGAGGAGAGGTATTTTCAAACTGATAGTGTTTCATGAAGTCAAAAAGAAAACATCCAACCTCTCCTCCTAACTTATCCAAAATTCCATATACTGCAACTGATGGAACTCATCTTTCAGGCCCAGTTTCAGTGATGAGGGTGTGCATGGGCCTCAGCGTTTCTCTGCCAGTGTTCTTCTCTCTTTGTTGATATTGGCAGCTTTACTGGTTGACTGTCTACAACAAGAAACTCTCCAAGTTCTTAAGAGCTTCATGTGCATTCAGAAAAAAAAGAAAAAAAAAAGTTTGTCTAGCTTATCTCTTACTTTGTGTCAGATAAGATCCAGTGTTTTCGTTGCCATGGTTGCCTGGGAAAGAAAGCTCGGTGTCCTTTGGGATTGTGGATGTACAGGCTTGTTGGTGAGAACAAAGGCTTTGTGTTTTTACTGGTAATTGCTTCACGTTTTTATACCAGGAGCTGTGAGGTGAGAGCCTTCAGTATCATCCTTAAATGAAGCAACTTACCCTCAGTCAGCAACCCCAAGTGTGTGTTTTTCATTTGGAGAAACAAAAGCTTGAGCTTAAAGGTCTTTCAGAAAAAAATCAAGGAGAAGTGCTGTTTGTTTATTTGTTTTTCCTCCTCTGGTCTCGACTACAGTTTCTCCTGGCCACATTTAATCGTGAGTCTTCACATGAAGTCAAAAAATATTGAGTTTGCCTGTGAGCATCCCATTTATTTGCTTTGTTTGTGGGTTTTTTTTTTCCCCCCGCACAGATCTAATGTTTCATCCTAGAATATCATAGCAATTGCTCACTGAAACGCCAAAACTTGCATTTTTTTTTTTTTTTTTTATAAATCAAAGCATAAGGGAACATTTTTGATGGGATTTTCTCTTAGTTTAAGTGAACGCTCAAGTTTTTATTCAACATGACAGACATTTTAGCCTTCATTCATGTCTTCTTGTATCCTTGAGTGACCATGTTGACATGAATGCTGTATCAATTTTTTGAAAATAAAGGAACTGACTACCAATCCATTGTAGTATTAAACCATCAATGCCTTCAATATTTTGTCAATGATTTCCAAAAAATATTGTCCATGTTCATTCCTATATAGCAATCATTATTTTACATATTCTGATCCAATTATATAGATTTAAGAAATTTAAATGCAGTATGCTGTTGATGAGACTAAAATATCAGCCAGAATCTGCTTTTCATAGTTATATTCAATGGCAGTTTAAAAAAACCGATAGCTTAATGATGGTTTCACACAAATATTTTTTTTCTCAAGGAGCTCAGCAAAATGTCCACATTTCTAGGCAGTCTACCACGTGATAATCTAATGACCTTGGCCCAAATAGATATACTTTTCATTTTACGTGAAAGAAGGCTGAAGGTGGTGAAAGAAAAAGCTTGAAATTATCTCAAAGTCCTTGAAAGTCAGTAATACATTGAAAAATTGAAGGAACAGCAGCATAGCTCTTGCCAACAGAATTGAGACAAAATTGTGTTCACACCAAATAAGCTTCTTTGATATGTGGCCCTGTAAAATCAGAGTCTAAGGGAACCCTACATTAAAAAAGTAAATGAGAAAATACTAAATTGTACTTTTCACTCAGACCTTCACCTGTCACTCACACATGGTTGCAGAGATGGATAAAGCTTAATAAAATGGTTCCACTGTTGCCTCCTAATATCATGACACATTAAAAACAAGCAGTCCATCATCCATTGTTCATTTTATAAATTCATTTTAATGTGTACATGGGCTGCATATTTTACTAATATTCAAGGTTCAGATGGTGGTTTCATTGACAATCTGCTGGTAACTTATGAGGTTAATAAATAACGTACAACCAAAAGTGCAGATTTGTGTGGGACCTGACCACATATAATTTGGATGAAATAATAACTACACTGTGCAACCAAATCATTCAGCACTGGTCACGCTGACTATGGCTGATAATTTCTGACAGAATTATGCTCAGTGTAAGCTGTTTATCTCAAGCATAATATAGTGCAAAACCATGTAAGCTTTCATCACTGGCAGTTTTCTGAGTTTTGATGGTTATACATTCATAGACAGTAAACAAATCAATATGTATAGAGGAATGACAACAGTTGTTATATAGCTGTAGGTAACTATTCCCAAATAGACCAGTCACAAATGATAACATTTCAGAAATCCACTTTTTTTTTAAACATTTTTTGAATCCTACTCTCTGTGATGCAGAGGTAGTGTGAATGAACAGATATGGGGATGGCTTTAGCCCAGCCTGCTTAGAATCCACCCCAACTAACTAACATGGGGAGTAAGAGTTGTAGGAGAAGAGAGGAGCGCTAGGGAGGAGCCTGGGTTGCTGAGATGATTGATGTGAATGATAAGGATATTTAATTTAAATCGTTAAATGATGGTGTAGAGCTTATTACACTGTTTTAGTCCAAATTAGGGGGATATTTCAACTCTGAACAATAAACTCTCAGCAATGCACTTTTTGGGTCTTCTACTCCATTAGGCCACCTGCTCTATCAGCACTGTAACTACGGTTACAAAGGGCCACTGAGAACTCCAGCAGATAAGACCAAACCTGCTGGAGAGAAAAGCTGACAAATCAAAAACAGAGACAAAGAGCAAACTACTATCATTAGTGAAATAGAGATTTACATTTTTATTTGAATACAGGGACTAAAGCCCCAAGGATCTTATTGATATTCCAAAACAGATGATGTGGTGAAACCAAACCTTTAAGAGAACTTTCCAGCAATGTGGCTTTGTGTGTGTGTGTGTGTGTGTGTATGTGTGACTGTGTGTGTCTGTGTGCGTGCGTGTGTCTGCATGTGTGTGCGTGCAAGAGTATGTGTTTCCATAAAAGAGGGTAATATCTACAGACTGCACACAAATTTACTGTGTGTGTGTATGTGAGAGAGAGAGAGAGAGAGAGAGGGTGAGAAAGAGAGGAAACTAAAGAGTGAAAGAAAGCAGGGTGTGTGTGTATATGTGTGTGCATGCACGTGGGCATGTGAACATTTGCGTATCCTCATAAGGATCTGCAGGACTCCCTGCTCTTGCAAGGGTCACAGCAGAGGTTGGTCGGAAGGTTTGATTTGTCAGTAGATAAATGATGGCTTCACATCTGGAACAGTTTGGCAAATAAATAACATGTGATGGCTCATACATCACCCGCTTCCCTCCAATCTGCCAAGAGGAGAGGGGAGAAGAGAAAATAAATTCTTATTATAACCTTGGGAAAGCAAAACAGATATTGTAAGGCAAGGCGGTTGTGAATTTTGGTGAAGAAAGCTGTTCTTTGTCAAGTGCAGTGCATAATAAAATCCAGACGATAGTCACATCCCTAAGCTTGACTGCTCTAGTGCGTTGATCTATGGCTGAGGTTGTTTGTATTCTGACAGACATACTGTCATTTCACCAAGTGCAAATACTTCCTGCCAAATGACACTGGTGTTCCCTCCTACCATGCAGAAACATTTTGAAGAAATATTTAGGAAGAGTGAGAATGAAAATGAACGTGAAAGTGATGGTTTTATTCAATCTAAAAAAAAAAAAAAAACAATAAGAAGAAAAGCAGTAATTTGTGATTATTTTCATAATTGTATCGTCTCAGAATATAATAATGCCCACTGATATTGATATAATAATGTCCACAATAATGCTATTATAGATATGGTATGTAACTGAAACACACACACACACACACACACACAGCAAAATTAGCGCTAACATAATTTTTTTATTTTAAGGGAAAATGGTAGAAAAGAATGTGTCACCAACGTAGTTCTTACCCTCTCTAAGTCTTAAATTAATTTGGTGCGTTTAAATTTACAATCTTATGTGAAATCTACACTCTTCAAGTTTAATGTTGATCACACATTGAGTATCTGAACATGGTGTTTTTGCTTAAATCTCTGTAATACTTTAGACTGTGGAAAAACTGAGGGAAGTGCTGATGAATCTGTGTCAAATAATTACATTTAAATACTTATGCAACTGCTAAATGTGTACTAGTTGATGATGTTATAAATATAAACTAGAGCCAAATCTTGATTTTTTTTTCTTATTTCTGAACACACAGGTATTGTACATTTTGATAGTGATTCACTGAATCAGTAGGACAACTTTTTCATGACATTGAGCCAAGTAGTTATGAGAGGAATGTTGGGCACATTTTAAGCTCCTCTTGAATATTTCAGACTTTCTGGACCATGACAGACTGTCAAGTACAGTTTGGCCCATAGGGTGCATGTGGTAAGTGTCAGAGAGAGCCAGGCCTTTTAGCTGGCTGAAGCTGTCCCTATTAGCAAACTGCCTCATGCAGTTTAAAACCCTAAGAGACCTGAAGACTGACAGGCCACATGACCTGGAAATTAACTGTTATTTTGGGAATCTGTCAGTTAGCTGTTCATCTTAACGGAAAGGAAAGCTATGGATCGCCTTCATTCATCTTAACTTTGGCTCATTTAATATGTTACACCTGAATTTCAAAATTGATCTTCTGTTTGGCAAGTGTAGAGGTTTAATATGACTCAATTTGAGGTAATGAGAGATTATTTAAATAATTACTAGTAGAATTATGTGATAACTAAAACAAATAAACAGAAACAAACAAACAGAAACCCACATAAATGTTGTACATAGGATAGTGCTCACAAATAATCCTTTGCTCCAATTTAAGCACTTTAAGTGTTTTTAAGAAACTGACGCATTATTCTTTCCCTCGATATTCATTTTAGGTCGTCTGAGAAATGCTTGAATTAAATTATTCAAAATATTTTGTTATGTTTTTTGTATCTTCGTCAAAACATTTTATCATTTTGAAGTGCTCAAAACAACCCGTGAAAGGTATATTCCCTGGTTTAGGGCATGAACTACAGTGTATGATTTTAACAATCAGCTCAATTGGTTGTCTTGGAAATGCAAGCAACGAGGAAATCTAAAGAATTGTGCCTTCTGCACATTGCAGTCTGAGGGAATCTAACAAGCAGCCAATTATAAACCACTGAAATGTGATGTGCTGTTCTCACCAGGCGCTGAGTTTAATCAAGAATCATTTAATTAAGCGCTTAACACACTTAAGTCAATACTGCTGAGCTGTAAATGTCTGTGGATGGGAAAAGAGTGCAAAAATGCCACTTCTTGACACTTTCCCATTTAAGAG
Organism: Chanos chanos; assembly: GCF_902362185.1. Classification (NCBI taxonomy): domain Eukaryota; kingdom Metazoa; phylum Chordata; class Actinopteri; order Gonorynchiformes; family Chanidae; genus Chanos; species Chanos chanos. The sequence goes on from NC_044496.1 coordinate 43,157,949, forward strand.
TATAGCATGGCAGCTGGGAGGTCTCTTAAAATGTCCATCAAAGGGTTTCTCTCAAAGGTTATTCATTCTATCTATGTTCAAGCTTTTTAAAGACTAAACCGACATATCTCAGGTACTTCAGCGTTTGGAGGTTTAGAAGTAAAACTCATCCATTTCCTACATACTCCTTTGAGCAAAACATTCTGTAGAAATGTGTCAAAGCAAGGTTTTATTTCTAAGAAAACAAAAGAGAGGAAAATCTGAAAACTCACACTAAACATGGTACGGACAAAATAAAATACATAAAAACTAATTCACAGGAGTGAAAGGACACTAAAGGAATATCAGATGGTTCTGTGAACTGAAGAGAATCAGTCTTCCTATTCTTTGTCAATGTTACCTGACAGTAGAGTGAAATTAATTAAATAACGATGTTTTTAAAACAGAGATAACAGTTTATTGATTTTAGGATGACTTTGTCTTTTGCCTTTTGACTTTAAATATCACTAAAAATCTATTGAGCTGAAGTTATACTTCACATTACTCAGCTAGTTGGTCATAATGTCACACATCTGGATAACCAGTTCTTTGCAGTAAATGTAGTCTCAATTTATTTATTTATTTTTTTTACATTTTTTTATTTCTATTTTTTAATTTTTTTGCAAATGAAATCATAATCACGATAAAACTTACCAGTGGAATCTTTAACATACCCTGAAACCATATTTAGAAAGCTCCATGGATACCATTAGACCCACACAGAACTATGGTTCCTCATGATCCTCAACAATAAAAAATAAAATAAACTTAATATTTCAAGGTATAAAATCTTGGAGCACATTTCAAAGAACCACCTCATGTCCTGTTTTACATTTAGAACATATGAAGTTATTAATATGAAACACACTTTCATTCAGTGGTACTGGCATTATAATTCTGAGCAAACTGCGTAAAATTAACGATCAGCATGTAGCCTACATAAAAAACTGGTGACACTAACTATGAATACTATATACACAATATATGATCAATGTGTTTGACATTTTTGAAACCTTTTAATTGTTACATAACACATAATGACATTTGATTTGGGTGTTCGTGCAGTTGGACCTGTATTCGTGTATTGCATTAGGCACTGTATGTACTCTACATTTTACAAACATGTAAAGCAGCTATGTCACTATATGTCAGACTAACTACAATGCATTGTGATATCCTAGTAAGAAACATTATAATACCTTATTAACACCCGCATATTTTGTTATGATGCTTGGTAAAGTTCACACAATCTGGTAACATTTTACCCTGTTGATCTGTATTAAGCACAATCAGTATTTCTTGCATTTCACCATCATCTCATTAAAAAAAGCCAGCTTTTATTTGATTCTTTTACATTCTCAAAATCTGTCATTGGCTGGTTTAATAAAAAGTGCTCAATTATTATTTAAATTTTGCTATTGCAATATTAGTTGTTCGCACAACATATAAAATACAATGAAATAGCTACCTTTGTCCATAAATTGTTCTTGTCCACTTGGTGCCTTTAATGTTATACTGGGTCCTGAAACAGGTGGTACTCATGATATTTTGGGAAAGGGCAATTCATGGACAAAGGTAGCTACTTTACTGTATTTTATATGGATATATATATATATGTATATATAACAGTACTCAAGGCTACCACTTCTGATAATGTTTATGAGTACAGGATAACACAGTTTATGTCTTAAAGACTTATGCATTGCAACCCAACCGTAGTCTCTCACTCTTTAGTAGCCTGGTCTGTGAGTAGCTCATGATTCTTCCTGATAAAATTGCCTTCTCATGCCTTAAACTGATGTTTACACTCAACAGCTTCACAGTTGCTCATCTCATAGCAATGCACTGATATCACAGTTGAGATGACGTCCACACCAGTATCATCTCAGTTACCATAGTCAAATATTACAAGACTTAGCAGCTTTTAGCACATAGCAAAAGAAAACAAAGAATAAATCACTGAGATCTCAGGCCAAAATAATGGGTGACTACATCTGACCTGCATTTTTATACATCTCTTAGCATGATGAGATCTTAAATGTTTACCAAACTCAGGAAGTACACTTGTGTGCAAGTACAAGCTTGCAATATATTTTGCATGCCTCCTCTCAACATTTTATTCACCTTTCCCCCTAAATTGGCAGTTACCTATTTGCTTTTCCTATCAAAACATTCCAAATTCCACTTCTGAAAAGACTCCAGTTATCATGTTAATGAGAGGCTTTGACTCATAAATTGACACCTGTAACCTGCAGAGATGTAGCTGTAGCTCCTGAAAAATTACCCCAATGTCTTGCAATGCCATGGAAATTTATCTTAGCAACGATTTTATTGCATGGTTACCTTAGACAATTAAATCAATAAATCTTTACTGTCAGAGAGCTGGCTCAGCACCAGGAAGAAATGAAAAGCTCAGATTCAGTAAATAAAAGGTGTTTTGACACCTCATTTGAGACATTATTTAGCAGTGGCTTTCTTATCCAAGGGCCCTCTCCACCCACCCTCTCTACCAAAAAGAATCTCATTTCGGCTTTATAGACCACTTTAAAGAAGCCCATTGCACTCTACTGCTTGAGAAACCTCATAAATTAATCGGGCATGTCTGAGCATGCAAATTTTCTAAATGATAAATAAATAAGGGGCCATTAGTTTCATAAAGAATGCACTGTTATGAGGCCTGGTAACCAGAGGCTAATTTATATGAAAATGTGTAGTGCTTGTGATCACAGGGATTTATTATATGGAGAAGATACACATATTAAATTCAAGGTGCCCCCTGAATTTATGCTAACACCAACAGAATCATCATATACATGGCCTATTTTTCCCTTCACTGAGTCTGTCGCAGGAAACAAATTCATAATTACAGAGGAGATATAAGGTTAATGTCGACACATTCAGACAGCCCACTTAGGCACCTCATATTCAATCAAAATCACCATCAAAACAATTCATACTCACGGGGCTTATACAGTGTTTAAATTCTAAAGTAAGCAATGATTTAAACTGAAAAAGTATAGAAAAAGGACAATGGCATTTGATGAATTCTCTCATATCTCATTTGCTCAGATATGAAGAATACTAAAAGGAAGTTATGCTGTGAATGATTTTTCTCACTGATTATCTTAAGAATTTTTTTAGTCCATAGAAAGAGTGATTTTGTTATTCTCTTAGATCAGTAGCAACTGGACTGACAAGTGAAACCTCAGGAGAACAGCAGGTAATGTAATCATGTTGAACAACAAGGGCACTAAGCCACTAGGGGACAAATCCACACTGGGTCTTGTGCTGCAAATAGATAAACGTGTAAACAAACAAACCTTCAATCAGATAAAAGCATGTTACAAAAGTTCTGTCTCCAGCCCTGATAAAAATAGCCATTATCAATTCAGCCAAGGCATTAACACTTAGCAGTCACCTGATGTTTGTTTAGGGCATTTTGTGCTCATTTGGGAAAATATGTGAGTATTGTGTAAGACATAAACGGTAATGACAAAAGGATATAGGATGGCAGAAAGGTACTAGGTTTCTATGACTATACGGACATACAAAGTAATATGAACTTTCTTAACTGCTAACAGTAAAGTAATAAATAAAAAATTCTGAAAACATCAATCTAGCAAACCACTAAATAAGACTTTGAAATGTTTTGCTCTGGTTCATACCATTTTTATTTCATTTTTTACAGACATTAAACATTTAAAAACAACATAACTACATTTCAATTTTTATTCATTACATTTGACATTTTTATTATAAAATAAAAATACAATAGGCAAAAAAGAATAATAAAAAATTGCAGAACTTGTGCAACACATTGGAAATACAAAGCTAAACAGGCAGGAAGATTCTTTGATACATAACGCATTTTAAAATGAAACCTTACAACTATACATATATAAATCCATAGCATTGCAGGTACCCTGCTCTGTACAAAAAACAAAACTAAAGTCTACAGCATGCCAGAACACAGAAATCTTCTGTCACTGCAATTTCTGTGTACAATGTTGTCCATCTTATACAGCTGTAAGCTCTCTGAGACAAAAGGCTATTTACTCAGAATAGAAACCCTGCTCTTTACTTATGTCAAATCAACATACCTTAGGCAATAGGTAGCAATGAAGCATTAAGTTAAAGCTCGAGCATCAAGGAACAGCTCTTGGCTAGGCTAATATTCTTGATCAGTTCATAATAAATATGCACCCACAAGGGTAGTGAGATCTACAGGAAATAGAACTGAAATTTGTAAGAATTTATCACATTCTGATTTAATTTTGACAAATGTTAGTCAAGCAATTTCAGACATTTTCAGTAAACATAATTGGGACAGTGGTGTTCTTCTGCAAAGTGTTTCATGTATGACCCTAAACATTGCCTTGATACTGAACAGATTGCAATTCCTGTATTTCAAAACCAAAGTGAAAAAAATATCGGTCAAGTTTGGATTAACTATTTATTAATTAATTTATTTATTCTGAAAATGCTTCATCAAAAGTAACAAGTTTTTGCCCTCGCCTCCCTTTTCCTGATGACACTCTATTTTGCAATTGTCCTTTCCATGATTCTTATTGTACACAAGAATTGATTCATTGTGAGTACTTCTCCCATTTGGTTAATGTAACAGGTTGAAATAATCCACTTTAACCATGAAGTATTGCCTTGTAAAGTAAAAGCCTTTTTTTCCCATGTTACAAACCCTTTTAGTGTTGTTGACCAAAACTGTACATTTTCATATGACGCCACTTTTTTCATCTTTACAAAAACTTGAGTAGTACAAAGATATGACACTCCAGAGGAAGATGATTCAATAACAGAGTTTCAAAAATGAAGCAGTACAAAGATTGCCAAATAGCAAAGGGAAGGAATGAAAGATGTCATAGATCGGCAATGTTTCAAGGCAATGGGTTTGTGACAAATCTTTTTCAGCTCAAAAGTAATACCTTGATGTGGTACATTTCTGATCACCAAAGACACAAAAGCATGGAGCACCGCAGAATACTGTACAGATATAGACAATCGGACATCACAAGACTCTGTTGACAACTGCTCTTAATTTTTCTTTAAGTGTAACGAGGCATTTCAACTTGACAAAATGTGAGAAAAAAAACATGGGAGTATAAATCATATCTCTGATGAAGTTAGAAATAAAGAATATCCATAACTTGGGTAATATCTGTATGAGAGATCAAGGCCTGGGGGAAAAAACACTGTAGCTTTAGTAGAGACTTGTGATTCATTTGGAGCACAGCCAAACCAGTACACACTGACTAATTTTGAATTATTCTGCTTAATAAAGTTTTCATGTCCAATGGAATAGCTGTGTCTTTTTAATGAAGAACTGAGAGGTATTTGATATATTTTCTTGTGTTCAGAGCTCAGTACATTCCATGCTCATCACTTGAAATCTGCCACGATGCACACACTGAATATTAATTAGTGGAGGACTTGGAATATCTTTAATTGACCAACATGATGTGGTGTTTTCTGTTAACGAAGTGCTATTTACATGTTTAATTCACAGAGCAAACAGAATGCCTCCAGCTGGGACCAAATTAATTGGAGATCATTTTTCTTGATACTTATTTTCACCACAGTGAAACTGATAGAGGACAGCAAAAGATCAAACCAAACTGCCGTCCAAAGGTTTTCCTTAACTCACACTGAAAAAGGATGTGGCATTGACACTATGACATTAGTTGACAATCTTGTTGAATTATGTGAATCTAAACATGGGCTTGAGTACTGTAATCCAAATTTAACCGAACTGATTTTCAGGCACTTTTTTCAAACCTGCCTTAGGGGTTCTGATGTGCATTGATGTCACTGTGTTTACTGGAATAGATCAATGTATCTTCCAAACTTTGTTTTACATTTCACTTTTACATTTCAAACAAGTGCAGTATCACAACTTTCATCATTTTTTGCATTACATATACTGCCTGTTCAAAATAGACTCTGTGAGACCTTAAATCAGAGATTTTAAATATACCCCATGTGTGTGGGTGGGTCTAGCTGATATCGGTTTTTACAGATTTCACATTAGTCATCAGTAGGTCTATTTATTAAATTCTAGGCTGTGAACATTTGAAGAATGACCTAGGCTGGAGTGTTCTGAAACTGGAGGTTGCTCAAAAGATCAAATCTTTTTCTTCCTTCTGAAATGCATAATACAATAGTGAATGTTGTAACTTCCATGAGAAAAATTCTATCCAAAGAATATAAACATTTTCAGCAGCAACATACTAATTATACAATTCATGTTAAAATGTACGTGATTGCCTAGTGATCCATGTGTGATATAAATATGTAAGTTTTAAAAAGCTTTTCACATTACTGCTAAGTCAAAATTAAATTAGATTTCAAAACCTTTGCTTTATTTCTCACTGTGGGAAAGACACGTTATGTGAAAAGTACACCGTTGCTCTTCTCTTAACCATCTCATCTGAGCAGTAGTATGTCACATTGCTACTAAATCTTCAGATTACGGTTTGGGTAAGTACAATATAATACATGCACTACTACTTGTTGTTACATAGTAATTATTGTTAAGGGTTTTTAAAGGTAAGGGTAAGTTTGGAATTGAGGAACCCAGGAAAATTGGTTTTGCTGTAACAGGGAGTGATTATGGCCATCACACTTTGCGTTGATGAGTAATGTAAAAATTAGAGCAAAGCAATGTATAATGGTGGCAAAATCAGCCTTTCCTCACTGCAGAACAAACGCAAGACATTAAATGTACGTCAAAGGCGCCAGACCAAGCCTGGAAATAGAGCTGGTTGTTTACATTGGTGGCAAACCGAGCCAATGTGGTGTGTTGTTGATTAGCTGCCAAAGGGCCACAGATTTCCTTGACAGACTGGCACGTCTGAAATGCGCACAGGAACAGCTGTGGGATAAGCCACTCAAAATGCACAAACTGACTCCCCACAAAAGAGACAGTTGGTAACTTTGGACTGGAAGAGAGAATTTGATCATTTGCATAAAACAAATACACACACCTTGTGTTATGTAGACTGACTACCAGGAGATTTTACTGATAAACTGGATGTAGCAAACGATGATGAAAAACTGTGCTTTAACTAAATGCACTGCTCACTCTTTTTATTTTCACTGACAATGATAGATTAATGTTCAATTTTGTAAGCACTTTGAAACATGTATATTGCTATAAGTTCTTGATGTGGTACTGCATCAAATGGCTATTGCACCAAAATAGATTTACCTTGTCATATGCACGGTTGTGTAACATTGCGTAAACACATCTGAGATTTTATAACAGTTTAAATAAGAAGATTCATTATATAAAGTGATCTGATATTCCAGTTATACAATATGTTAAGTATTGTAAGTGTTTTCACTTTAATTTGGTTATTATTTATTTTCTATCATCATCAGAGCAGTAACGGACCTAGAAATTTGAAATATATGTGTCACACATTTGAAACGTTAAAGCCAAAACAGATATCGCCATTGCCAGTACAAAGTATATAAATAAATAATTGTGGTTTATGAAAAAAATCTAATATACCAATATGGTATGGAAAAATCATTTAGATTCATTCTCGTTCTTAAATATAGACTCTAATAATTTTCACTGGATACACAGGCACTTTGTATGTTCTTGGTGAAAATCATATTTCAAACGCACACTCACACACACACACACGCGTGCACACACACACGCACACACACACACACACACACACACACACAGTCGCTCACACACACACACTCGTTCTCAACGTCTCTCACACACATTCAGCGATGGTCAGTTGGTAGTGGAACACAAGCACTGTGCAATAAGGTGAGAAAAACAGGCCCTGCCACTGAGAATCACACAATGATCTTCAGACCTCAGCGACATGTACAGACCTGTACCAAGTACTTCACATTCTCATACACTCCCATTTATAAAAAGACAAACATAACCATGTAGAGAAGCTGCTAGCATCTCATCGACAGCATATCAGCTGTACAAACAGTAATATTTTACATAAGGTTACCATCCATAAAGTGTTTACAAGTGGTTAACTAACACCTGATGAGAAATGTTAGCAACAAACGTGTTCCGTCACAGAAGATTTCATGGTACGGTAAGCAAAGCACTAACAAATGCACTGATTCATATTTAGGGTCTGAATCAATGCTGAAATGGGTGCGGGTATTTATAGTATACTCATGAGTGTAATCTGAATGATACACATCCCTTATAGATGACACCTTAACATAAAGGGTCCAGTAATCCACCCATTCAGAGAAATGCTGAATTTCCATTATAAGACAGCACAGAACACTTAAAATTTTCTGTAGTATGGATAATGTTATATTCTCACTACCTCTACAACTCCATGTGAACATGCAAGACTGAACAAACATCAAAGAAGAAAAGAGTTGTCTTATATAACAGAGTTGGTATGGTACATATTGGAAAGCTTAAAAAATCTGTTGAAGTCTCAAAGGAGTCACTGCTCTGTCCTATGTGCATAAATATTATGTGACTGCACAAGGAGTTTTTTAAAGACAGTCTTGAAGACTGCTTTTTCAGAAATGTGGTCCCCAAGAGTCAAAAATGGAAATGCAACTTTGGAATAAAACTAGACTTAGCAAATGGTTGTGCAGGTAGCCCACTGTGAGTACGATATAAGCACTTAAAAAATAGCGTGTGGTCTATGTCGAAGCACAAATACTTAAACTAGTTGGACATAAGAATGTGGTTGAGTACATGACAGAGAAAATGATCATTTTTCTAAGTGGGCTCACTGTCCTTCTAATATCGTAACTCACAAACTCACAAATGCTGTTCAAGTAACGTCTGCTACACATGTAGATCAATGATTTAAAACATGAAGGCTTTAGCAGATGCAGCTCAAAAAAACAAAAAACAAAAAAACAAAACAAAACAAAAAAACTGATATCACTTTTTTGACAAGTTAAATGCTTAGGAAGCCTTGCATGTTGCATGCATGTGACACAAATAAGGTCATGGAGCATTTTAAGTATAAATGTATTCCATCATCATACTTTACACTGCATAGTCATATGCTGTAATTTATATTTTCTTGTTAGCTACATGACAATATAGCAGATACTATCTTAATACTCCATTGCAAACGCTACTTCATTTATGTTTAGACTTAAACCTGCTTTTTTAAGTTCTAGATCTGGGCCATGTTACTGATGCAAATGCATTTGTTGACCCTTTTACTCCTCAAATTGATATCAAAATACTACCCCTTCGTCTCTTAAGTTTCTCTTTGTCTCTGTAAGACAAGAAGATCTTCTCCAGGACTTTTATGTCATTGACTTTTTTTTGAAGCAGGGAACACAAGACATAAAATCAGCATGAGAAACAACCTGTTGGGACAGTCTGATGGAACAGGAATCTGGGGCTGACTTGCTGGCTGATGGAGCTCTGAAGGTAGGTGGTGACTACGCTGGTGGAGGTAGTGATGGAGGAAGAAGTGTCTGTGATAGAGGAGAGCACAATGACGGGGCCAGCACTATAACAAATGGGCCTCTATCCGGAGCCAGTGCAGTCCTTGGCGAACGTAGCGCACCAGTTCTGTCATACTGCTGTGCTGTGTCAAAGGCTCCATCACAGAGTCCAACTCCTGAAAGAACTCTGCCAAACAAGGACAGAGACAAAGAATGAGGGATGGAAAGAACGACAGATTAAGAACCAGCTTGATCCAACTTTCTGGATAAGTGGTAGACACAGAACGAAAAGTATAAAGAGTGAGACAAGAAACATTAGCGCTCCACTTGTACAGAGTGATTAAAAGATGTGCTTCTGCTTATCTCCTTCCAATTGACAGGAACTGATTACCTGAGAGCTGTAGTGACTACAATCCTGCTTCATGGCTGTGACAGTACATTGGTGGCTAAAAGGCCCACCCAGTCTTACAGCATCCTAATTGGGCAATTTTGTCACCGTTTCCCCCAAAGACTAAGCCAACAGTTCCTAATTGAGCGCGTTATTAGCAGAGACAGTGAGGAGGAGCGGGTGAGAAAGGGTCAGATTAACTTCTTAAGGGTGGCTTCTAAGGCAGAGTGACATAGCGCAGGGTCTCTTTAATTAGCCCACTCTGGGGGAAGTTAAGAAAAAATGGTAGCGGAACTAGATCAAATTTCATATGCAATTAAGATGGTGACTTCCAGTTTCTAGTCGTCTCTTAGAAATGTTCAGTCACAGATTAAGGTAAATGTGAGAAAGGAAAAGAGGGAAATAATGAAGGTCTCTTGAAGGAAATAAGACACAAAAAATGCTTAATGTGATAAGTTGGCCTGAGAAAATTGCTTTTTGAACCGTTTCCTGCTTCAGTTTTCCATCTGGAGGGTTCATTTGCTACATCAGTATAACTTAAAAACTTGGAATAACTTTTCGATGTTGCTGATGATGACGATGATGATTATTACTTTGATCAACTGATTTATTGATGCTGTTCTGTCAGATTGTAGGAGTAAGTAGCTCCTCCTCTCTTGTGAACTCTCTTGGTTAAATTCACTGCACACAAACTGAGAGAATAAAACTGTCAATAAAGAAATACTAAACTACTACAGACAGCTTTTCTGCACTGCTCGTAGGTTCTAATGACACTAAACAGCCAGTTAGCATGCTAATACTGCTAAAAAAAACTAAGAGCCTACCTTGACTCTCCTGGGACAGCTTGTCAGCAGTGTCCCAGTGCTCGTAGCTGCGTAGGATGTTGTTGGTGATGTTGACATGACTGGCAGCCATGTGGTGAATGCGCTGGGGGATGGCCACGCTGCCGCTGGATGAGGAACTGACAGCGCCAGTGCTGCTACTAACTGAACTGACTGGGGACGGGCTCAAAGACATGGGGGATGGAGTACCTGTGCTCCTATACAAAGAGGTAAGACACGTTGAGAATTTTCATCAAGCAGAAGCACGACTACATATCAGAAAGACAGGGGACAGAATTTAAAAAAAAACAAAAAAACCCCCAAGAATAAAATAGTTACCCTGATTGACCTGTTTGATATTTATTTACATCATGTCAGATTTGAGAAAATACATATGTACACGCGCACACACACACACACACACACACACACACACACACACACACACACACCAAACATACAAAAAAACAAACAGAAATGCATTAATGCTGTATTTAGTATATAATGCTGAATTATTGAATTGAAAATGCCCTAAAATCAAGTCCTCAGGGACAATTAGCCATTTTAAAAATACTGTCCCATAAAATCCCCTGTTATAGCTCTATTGTTTATCATCAAAGGGAATAAACATGTTCAGAGCATGTTAAGTGCTTAAAAAACTGGTAAACTATAAATCACATAAATTATTCACTCATGCCTTTGTACTCAATAGACAGCCAACAAAAGGTATTCATCAGGCCTCAATTATTGTCCCATATTCTACAAATTAATTTCCTGTTGAAGAGTCAGCTTTACTGGGAGTAAGGCTGTACGAATGACAGAAATGATGTCAACTGCCCAAGGAAACCAGACATGGGGATTTAAGAGGCGTTGCTTTACATTTAGCCAATAATGTTCTTTCATTGACTAATCACAGAGTCCAATCTGAATGGCATGGGTGCACCACAAGCTCTTTTCTCACAAAACAATTACATCTTGATTTTCTGTCAGTTGCCTTCGGTCATCAATCAGAGCACATATTCATCAGTCTTCTAGTGCAAAACCCAAACAATCAGGCTCCGGCCCCTGTAATCCGTCTATAAATTGAAACGCACTCAGCCTCCACAAAGTTAAATTATGTTCCCTGTCAACAGTGCGGTTCCTTCTCTGGCAGCTTTGGGGTTTGCTCAAATAAACAAATCCCTCAGAGGGAGGCAAGACAAGGGAAAAAAAGTAAGACTCATGATTGTCAAGGACAACGCAAACAAACTGAATTGAAGAGGGTAGACTGGAAAGGGATGGAATGTTGATTACAGTTGCAGCAGGTAGGGGAGAGACTGGGGAGGAGGTCGGGGGGGGGGGGGGGGGGGGGGGGCAAAATGCCCCTTTATTGGCATAGATGAACTAAGGCCCTAGGAGCCCACTGTCTGAGGCTAATTGGTTTTGACAGCTCAGCTCAGTGCGGAGCAGCAGGGCTGGGTAGTGGCCAGCCTGAGGGCTAGCTCCAGTCTTGCAGTAGACAATAATCTAGAGCTGTTTTCACACTGGTTGCCCTGTTTCCACTGGGTTGCCATGGTGCTGCCACAGGAGGACTAGTGCCTTCCCAGAGTTCTTCACTTCATGCCCTCTCATTTGCTTAAAGTCACCATGACAGAGGTTTCTTATCTCATGCCATAGGTCTGCACTTTCCCACTGCCTCAGCTTAGGAGAACATTGTGTATTCACATTAGGAGATCTTTTCATAAGATGGCAGATGCATACAGGAGAGAAACTGTAGTGAGATAATATGAGATAAAATTATACATACTTTCCATTGGCCCCCCAAGGTGAAGGTGCTTGGGAACTTTTTGCAGAGTTCTGTAAAGAGAAATGAAAATCTGAGCACAACGGTGTTACATCAAAACCTGTAGCATAGCACCTTGAGAAACTCTGAGCTCTCTCACAGCCTCCCCTGGAAATTCCCCAGCATGATTAATCAAAATGGGTGTACAGTCTAACAATGTATGCATATAATTGATGGAGTTAATTTGTACACTAACTGAAGAAATGAATTGCTCTCAATAATGTCATGTAAAATTAATGAGAGCATGCTATTCAAACAAATATGAATTTAATTTAGCAGAGTGAAATTGGTTTTTCTAGGCTTTAGACCCATTGCTTTATCCTTCCATTGCATTTAATATAAAGAGAAAGGAGGTGGGCATTTTACCTTGAAATACTCCATTAGTGAGCGGGAATATTTCATAGCATGGTCTTTCTTCAGTTTGAACATTCGCAAGTACAAGAGTGATAAACATCGATTGCTGTCGAGATAAAAAGTCAGCAATGTTAAATCAGAGGTAACCATAGGGGATAATATAACATATACGATACACAAAGAACCTGCAAGAAATGTGAGCTCAACTGCTGCGACCAATATAAATTGCAACATTTTACAAGTACAAGACATTATTCAGCAACCTGGGTATTAAGCATCAATCCTTAAAATCTAAATTTGCTGTACACACCATAATGACAGGAGACTATGAGTGTCAGTAAAATCATTGTCTGAAAATGTCAGTTAGCAGGCCTGTGTGGGGTGGCTGACCTTTCAGCTGTACATTTGCCAGACACCAGATGCTGTGGACATATGCATCGTACCATGAAAACCAATGAGACCTCGAGTATTTAGAAAGCAGCGAGGGTCACCCAAACTGGAGCCAAAATTAATGTCTGCTCTACCGAGATTTTAACTATGGCTGTTTGTATGTCTATAACAACTGTCAAATCAAAAAATGTTCCATGTTATTCTTTGCATGGAATAAAATAGTAACAGACTTCCCTATCCTATGAAAAGTAAGACTGGAAACACAGGACTCTCTTTGATGAAGATCTTTCTTGTGAGGGAGTCTCGAAAGTAGCTGCTAACTGCTGGTTGATTTTACTGATGAACAGGAAGAAGCCTTCTGATTCTCAGCCTAAGCTATGATCAGTGTCACAAGCCTCAAATCTAACCTTGACATTCCTCTAAAAACAAACAAACCGCAGTTGTGTGACAGACAGACAGACAGCGCTTGGACTCCGCCTCTATCTGAGCGAGAATATATGTTTGGACAGGCACTGTGTGGAAATCTTCCATTATCCTCTAATAGCTTAATGAAATACAAGAGGAAAGATCCCCTCTAAGCTGATTAAGAACTTTAGCAGTGTTTTAAAGCTCCCTTCAAGATCCAGCAGATTGTCAATCAGGGATGGTGGAGCAGAGATTTAAATGGTGTTGTGGAAAAGTGGTGGATTTAACTCTTGCTGCTGGTGTAGCCTGATGGATTTTCCCATGCTACCAGCACAGAAAGGCTTATTAAAATCCTTACCAATTCATCCCATTTCTTAAACATGTGCTCACACTTTCTCTTACAAGAGTACATGTGAGGGAAAGGAATGATACATGGAAAGATTAAAGTTTTATATCACATGCTATTTCTTTACTCATGGTTCAGACATCCTTTCTTTTACTAGGTAGACATGTGAAGCTATTGTGCTATGCGTCCACTGATCATCGTACATATACATATAAAGCTTAAAAACAATGTAAACTTACCACAATACAGCTAATTTCTTCTCGGCTACTGTGGCAGAGTGACTTGCAAAATTCTTTAACCTCAGTGCATACCTAAGAACAAAATCATAAAAAAACCCAGTAAATCTCAAAGAGTGTTAACATTCCATACTAATGTTAGGTGCAAAACCAGATTGTGTTGAACAAGGTGTCAACATCTTACTTAAATCTGTTCAGTGATTGAATCTTAGTAATGGTAATTCAGCAATTGAATGTTTCCACAGGCTTCCCTCCACAGGTTCTCGAGGAAGAATACAATAACTGGCGGATGAATCTCAGGTCACGGTTATGAGCTGCAAGCTCCATCTATTTTAATTTGCGGTGACATTAATAAAATGAGGGTGGCTAATTGCTTGCCTTGTAAGGTAAGAACTGCTCTGCAGTGGCACTAATGACAATCATCTTTTTTATTTTAATGGTGGCAGGTGGGCTTTCAGAATCCGAGGCTCAGATGAGATGCTGTTGTACAGATACTGACCTGATGAGCTCCACAGTCTCGGAGTACATGGTGTACGGAGATTTGGCCTCTAACGGGTCCCGCTCCATGGCATTGCCACACTCAATGAACGACAGAGCACCGTCGGCATAATTGACAGCTTTGCCAAATTTATCCATCTGTGGAAGTAACAGAATGGCGTAAGAAAATGACAGCAATAAAATGTACATAAAATTAGTTCCAAAGCTTCAAAGCTTTGAGTAAACAGGCCATAAACTCATAAGCACGTGAACATAATCTGACGAGGAAATGATGTCTCCAGGCTAATGCACATTCATACTCAGAACTCAGCATCTGTTTTTATCTCTCTGCCATTTAATCAGTATAAAAAACAGTGAATCAAAGCAGATGACAGAACTTCAGGCATGCAACTTAAAAACTGTCATGATGTAAAACCAAGCTATAAATATTAATAAATACTCAGGACGAGAATTATATACAACGTTCAGGGTGATGTATCAAGTTTTTCAGATTTTGTTTTCCTTGAATTTTTTCCCATTTCCATGATTCCACATGAGTCTCCCAATGACACAATAGCCATATCAATCTGGGTAACACGACCTACATGGATGTCTCCCTGTGACTGGACATTGCTGAGCAGTAAGAGGGAGGCTGACCGTGGCTGACTTACATACCCAAGGGAGGATGGGAATTCCCCTGGACCCTCAGCTACA
The DNA here is from genome assembly GCF_902362185.1 of Chanos chanos. Lineage (NCBI taxonomy): Eukaryota > Metazoa > Chordata > Actinopteri > Gonorynchiformes > Chanidae > Chanos > Chanos chanos. Next base: position 43,173,355 of record NC_044496.1, read on the forward strand.
GTCTATAAGCATTGCATGGATAACATTCAAATCATAAATCCAAAACACTTCACGTATCATTGTACTGTATGACGATGCCCTAACTGTGCCTCTAAGGGACCATGTATCACTGATCTGTCACCCATATGACAGATATCCCCTTAGACAAACAATTAGGTTTTTTTGTTTTTATCAGGGTAGTAGAAATAAAAAAGTGCATTAACTCGGCTCCTCAGCTCTGACTTTTTACGCTGCTGTATTTACCTTTGAATGCCAGGAAAGCAAAGTGCCAGTTAGTATCACTCTAATACTTTCATTGCAAAATAATACTACAAATATACTGCCTCAAAAGAACCATCCATGTTTCATAATGATACAAATATACTGCCTCAAAAGAACCATCCGTGTTTCATAATGCTACAAATATACTGCCTCAAAAGAACCATCCATGTTTCATAATCCCCTCTTCCAGTCAGGAACAGCACAAACAATAAGCTAACCTCTCATCAGCATATGGGTGTAAACGAGATTTACTGACCACTCGCCTCTCAAAGCACCTCTCCAGGAGGTTCCATCCATTTCCAGTAAGCCCTTTTACATGCTCAGGTCCGCTGGTGGGAGATTCATTATACTCCGCCGATTACTCTCATGTAACACGGGCAATCAATTCCTTTCACTTTGTATTCATGAGTGGCTTTACACGACCTGAGCCGATTTATGGGAGACTCTATGTAACTTTCGATAAAGGACAATGTCTTGAGAGATAATTGCCAGGATCCAATTATTAGGGCCTGGGGAGTGTGTTTGTAAATCACTGGCTAAGCCCCACTCTGAGAACATGGAGGAGGCATGGGAGTGCTCCTTCCCTACTAGATCACAGCGTCTCACTCACAGAAGACCACAAGTCCTCAGCACGAGACCCCTTTTAACACCGTTAATAGCACTCTTCAGTTGAGATGAATTATGTCTTCATTGAATTAAAGCCACTTAAACAGAGCCATAGTCCTTGTCATTTTGCTAAGTTGCCAATGATCTAGATGTAGTCCTGTTATTTTTTGATAACAGGATGACGGTATGTGACTCCTAATATATACAAGTAATCTGTATGGCTGAAATTAAGAATTCTGACAACTGCCCGGGACGAAATGAAACTAATGAAACTGAATTTCAAGCTCAGCCAAACTAGGTTCTGATGTTTTTTTGTTTCTCTTAATTAATGTAAATATTGAATTATGTTTATTGCGTGGTACATTAAATTCAAAGCCCCACTGTAGAAAGTCTTAAAGGACAAAAGGGTCAATCTCACCAGTGCGTCTGCTTTGTGCTTTAGTTTCTTGGCTTCCTGCATATAGTAGTCTGCACTGTGAACACTGTGAGGGGAAAAACAGGAAAAAGATTTAAAGGAAAAAAAATATGTATATGATACTTAACATATGTTGTATATGGTAATGTTGTCCGATATATCAGTGGTTTAAGTTCTAATTGTTCCATTGTTTCGTTTGTTGTTTGCTGTCAAAGACACAATTATTGTTTCCATGATTAGTGGGAAGGAAAAAAAAGCGTGCATTGGCATCACTTAATTTAGTTTTCAGTTAAAATATACTTGAGTTATTGTTCAGCATCGATACACATTGTGTGCATATTACGAAATATATAAGATAATAATACTAATAATTTGAATACTTTTTCCTTGTATATTAAAACTGCTGTAACTAATTATTAACACATGTATTACAAATTTGACCTCTGTAAACAAGTTAATGGATAAGTAGTGTCAGGATTTGAGAACATTAACCTACGTGTTATTGAACATGAGCTTAGGTCTCCGGGGCTCAGTGTGTTCCACAGACAGTGATGAGGGGTTTGACCACAGGTCTGAGTCTGACTGAGGATTGCCATGGAAACCACTGGAAGCCTTGCCATGGCTGTCTTCCTCCTGGCAGATGAGGAGTCCATTAAAATGCTAATTAATGTTCAGCATCTCAAATAATACAGTAACGACTCATGGAGACAGTTTGCATTTATGGCCTGTCTTTCTCCTCCGTTTCGTAAGATTAAATATACATTACTTAACACATGGGATCCATTTTCTTGTCTTCAAGGCTATTTTGAAATTTCTCCCAAAGGATAATTAGATTTGTGAAAATACAGGAAATGTGGTCAAAGCCTGAAGCTCAGAGGAAATAATCTACAGCAACAGATCAGGACTCCAACACTGGTTCCAAAGATTTATACAAGACCCTATCTTTTCCCTGCTTAATAGTTCAATCAAACTTCTCATACAGTTTGATACATCAAATATGTCACTCAGTATCCTGTTCTTCCAGGAAAAAAGAGAATACATATAATTTCAGCAATAACACTTAATTCTTCTTGTCAGAGAGTCCACATGAATTCGTGCATTCAAGAATTGCATGCCTGTTAATGACAATTTATGAAATAAGAGATGATAGAGGTCAGTCATGTGCCTCATAAGAAATTTGAACCAGCTTTACAAACAAGACATTAGTGATAAGATGACTGAGTCAAAGCTGAGTAACAATACAAAGCATTCTGCCTCAAACTGGCATTAACAGTCATAACTGCAATTACATCATATTTATATCACAGTCATTCAAATGTTACAACAGAGCCTTTAGAGTATATCCCAATTAAACATGAGTTGGACATAATTCTTACACTGCTTGTCTTGGAGTGTGAGAGGGACTTGCTTTCCCCTTTGCGGTGCTTGTGTGAGGAGGAAGAGGAGGATGAGGAAGAAGATGGAGGGAAAGACCGCATGGAGGGTAAGTTGCTGTTGGGGGCACTAGCACCTCCCTCCTGGCTGAGTGAGCTACACTCACTGCTCCTGCGTTGGCGTACCACTGGCTCATCTGAGAGGGGCGAGAGTAGGGGTGGCAGAAGCTTTTCTTCACGCTTTCGAAGCTGTTTCTTCGATGAGCTTGGCCAAGACAAAAAAAATGAGAGAGAGAAAGAGAAAAAGAAAGAGAGAGGGGGAGAGAGGGAGAGAGATAGAGAGAGAGAGAGAGAGAGAGAGAGAGAGAGAGATAGAGAGAGAGAGAGAGAAGACATTAACAATGTCTGGCTAACACTGTCTCTTGCTCTGCAGAAATGCTTGCAAGATATTCCAAATCCTCAGGTACATTTAGTGCCAGCCAATTGGCAGTCTCAATAGCCTCTCTTTGATCAAAGAGAACTTGGACGTGCAGACAAAGAAGAGAGACACTGACATTACTGCCTGGCAGACCTGTCTGGAACAAGATCAACATGTCATATAGCAGTGAAGACTTCAAACCTGGACAGCATCAGAGTATTTAAAAGACGTTTTCGTATAGAACTTAATGTCCTAGGCTCCTCACACAAGAGCAAGTTTATATCTTACAAGATCAATTTTATATCTTACACTTGGGTGCTATTTAATGCAACATGCACTGTGTTTTGATTATGATGACTATCACACTGCATTGTTAAATGATGACAGTCCAAAGTTGACTGCACTCAATCAGAATACCTGGACTGTCAGTAACCTTAATCTAGCCACCTCTTAGAGATAACCACACTGTTTACGGGCATGTTAGTGCCAATAATAGAAAAAGAACTATTGCTCATCCTCCTCAATAGTATTAATTGTTTTACTCAATATTAATGCTTATGCAGCTGAATATATCATGTAATGATTATAGCCTGAATATAAAATATTTATAGATATAGCTAGAGATATAGCATTCCTATATAGTACCCTAAATGTCTCAGAAATATTGAATGGCCTAGCAGAGAATGGCCATTTGGCAAGATGTTAGCCAGTTGAGGTTAGGCATATGGTCCCTCAGACATCCTTAACAGGAATGTTAGAATGGCAAGCACATCCCTTGTTTATACTCACAGAAATTATACCAACAGGTTAATGTCAGAAAATTCTTGATGATTGCATTGAAAAGCAGGTGAGGCATCCAGACTGTCTAGCTTGGTGTCTTCAGACTCCATGTGGGATTTACACTCTTCAGTTTGCTTTAAAGGCTACAATACACCTTCAGTTCCTTTCTTTTTCCTGCTATCTGCAACAACCAATTATTTCTGTCCTCTCACATACACTCTTGGGACTATATTTTTGTAAAAACAGCATACCACGCTAAAACCATCCAAAAGCAGAATTATAATAAATAATAAAAAGCAATAAAAAAGAATGTGATTAGGATAGTGAAATCGGATTATTTCTGAACAGCAAAACTTCTGTAATGTTTTATGGTCCTCACAATAAGCAGAGACTCATCAGTTTACTACAATAATAAAAGGCATCTTTAGCTTTGTAATTTGATTAAAAGGGTGATAATAGAGTGTGTACTTTACGGCTGTCTGTGTGGAGGATTTAAAGGCTCTCCGGCAGGTGATATTATTTAACAGCCTGTGGGCTTTGACACTTTCTGTAACACTTTCTGTGGCTATTAGTGGAAGCTAATATTTTACTGAGGACTAATCATATTAAAGAAATCTGCTGCGATTAGATGTGCTTCACTGCAGTGGACATGCAAGCAAACAGGATGACCCTGTGACCCCTGTCTTGAACACGCCTTTTGACAGACATTTGCTCTCCCTTGCGCTAATTGAATATCTAAAATTAGAGTCTACAGCGCTCGTGTCAGTGTCAAATTACATTAATGCAAAGGGAGAAAGCATGCTGTTGGCCAGAGTGGGCCTGGGAGGTGACCTGGTGCTGCTGCTGAGCTGTATCCTTCTCACTGTCCTCTCTGAGGACACTACACCAGGTTAGGGATTGAGCTGAGCCAGCCAAACAGCACATAAACCACTATAGAAATCAAGACACTAATTTAAGCACAGTGCAAAGACTACTCACTCTTTAGTGCTGGAGACCTTGTGGCTGTGAATGGGGGAGATGCAGGGAGGGAGTAAGAGAGCCTCTTTCTCCAGCCTTAACTTCTTGCTCCCAACCATCATATCAGAATGTTCAGACTGCAGTTTGGGGGAGAAAAAAAAAAACAGAGAAACAGAGAGGGTTATTAATGGACTGCTGAAGTGATTAATTAATTTGAATCTTATTTAACATTCATTTTGTATTTACTTCTATCTGAAGTGACTTGCAAATTTCCTTTTTACAGATTTAAAACATGAGGGAGACAGGGGATCTTGTTGTGGAAAACCCTGTGAAGCAACTTAAGAATAAATGCTATATTTCAAAACATAGATTCAATATTTGCTTGCTATTACTGTCTGTACTTTGTAGTGTTACAGTAATTCTGTACAGTTACTGTAATTCTAGACTGTATTAAGGAGTATTAAAGACCAGTAGTTGGATGATAGAATGGAGATGTATAGGGGTTAGGTAACACAATATAGTTCCAGCCAGTCCAAGTCTGCCTACTGATCATGCCACACAAAAACAGGGAAGCAGAATGAGAGAGGGTAGGAGGGGGAGTGTTTACTTGCCTTGTGTTTTCTCTTCGATTTACTGGAAGGCTTCTCAGCAGGGGTAGAGGCAGGGGATTGTTGTCGCCTGTGTTTGACATTGGACTCTCGGCACTCAGCTTTGGTGGGGGGTGGCTCAGGGGGGTCCTGCCCTGGGATCCGTGACAAGAGGCTGAGTTCAATCTTTACCCAAAGGGACTTGATGTCCTCAATGTCCCGCAGTGGTGACAATGGTTCATTCTGGACCATGGGAATAGGTGAGAAGATAGGCTCTTCCAGCAAGTCTCCAGCCCCTGGGTCAGGTATGGAAGTGCTACTGGTACTAGTAAGGCTACTAACACTGAGGATGTTGCTGTTGCAATCCTTGGATTTCAGGCTCAGGTTGCTTGGCCCAGGGCAAGGTGGCTGTATCTTTGCAAGCTCCTCTGGATCAGAATGGCACTCAGATGAGGATGACTCTGTCTCAATAAATTCCTTTGACTTGGGGACAATTTTGCTCGGCCCCCGATGCTTCTTCTTGTCTGGAACCGGAGCAGTGGTTGCGGTTGACCGAGGCTCTTTCCTTGGGGCAGTCTTACCTCCAGGACCTTTGCCTTTAGGCTTGGGTTGCTCCAGAGGTGGTGGCTCTTTTTCTTTTGGAGTAGTACTTGAATTGTTGGGCCTTGGCCAGTTGTGCTCCTCAATACTGGAGGATCGTTCCACTTTCTTGGGTTGCTTCTTACCTGTACTTCTTCTTGGTGGGGCCAGCTCAACCGCAGCAGGGGACTTCACCTTTGCACTCTTTCCCTCTGGCGCTTTCTGGACTGTCTTGGGTTTGGCCTTCTCTCTGATGGGACTAAGCAAGGCTCGTTCCTTGGGGTCTGCTTGTACCAGCGCTGCACTGGGCTTGCTCTTACCTGTGTTCTGGGTCTCAGAGGTCTGGCTATCATCAGGTTGGGAACTGCTAAGTCCATGATTCTCTGGCTGGGTGTTTATGAGGGCTTTGTTGTGGGGATTAACTTTGTTAAGCCACTTGTCCAATTGCCACTTGTTGGTTGATGGGGGTTCAGGCTGTTGAATAGATCAAAACACATTACAACACATACACTGAATTTGGTAACAACATTATGTCTGGATCACTGTATCAGGACTCTCAGGTTAAGAGACTGCAATTATATCACACAAGCATATCCATAAACTGTGTTCATTCACCCCATAAAGGAAATCCATGCATCTCTGGAGTATATTTGAGAAAAAAAGGACAGGTTTTTTGTGCTAAATACAAGCCTTGTAAAGTGAACGTAAATTAATATTTAGAGTGTAAGCCAAAATTTTAATGGGGTGTATCTACATAGGAACCATCAATCTCTTGTGTTGATTCATGTGCAGTGTGATGATTCTATCGTCATATGACTTTCACAGACCAATGAGCCAGCCCCGTGATGAAGAGGCTATTAAGACAGGAAGTCGTAAAACTCATGAATAACAGAGGAGATGTATAACATAACCCTTCTTGGTTCTGACTGTGCCGGGTATGTTTTCATCAGCTGTATTATCTCACATCGTTTGTTTTGAACCATTATGCTTCCAGACACATATAAATCTCTCAAATGAAATCATAAAGACTGTCTTGAATGATTTCCTAAATGATAGCCAATCATTTGGAAAAGGAAGCCTTGGGAATGAAAAGACTTCAGAATTAACCACTAAAACCGCTGAGGGTAAAGAATGCAGAATACTTTTTACTTTTTGTGATCTAGTGCTGCCTTTTGAAATAGGTAATGTTCTGCCTTATTACACTTTTAAAAGCCATACAGTCCTCTCATCTGGGGGAGCTAAATTTAAGGTTTTATGAAATAAGGAGTTTGGCATTAAAGAAATCAGCAAAACTCATGCATTATGAATTGCACACTTCAATTTTCTGTTAAGTACCAGGAAAGTGAATTGTACGAGAGTAAAACATCTTTGAAAGGACTTGATCATTTGCACACAGCAGATATGGAATGCAGCTGGCTATCTCTGATGGAGTGCAAACAGTTATACATGCAAGCAGTGGAGAGAATAGGGGACGTTTATACAAGTCAAATGTATCAAATTTATGGGTACAAGTTTAAAACCGTCAGTTAAGCTTTTAGGAGATTTCTTCAAAAATCCTTCTTCTCTCACACACATTGGTAAAACACTGGACAGAGTGTGTCCTTGAGTCTCCTTTTTTGCTAACTCTTTGTGAGAAAACAGAAATTTTATTCCTAAATCCCATGCATGACTGAAGTCTCCAGGTAAAGAATTAATAAAGTAATAAACTAGTTACAAGAGGGAAATTAGTACTGAATACTCCATATTTGTTGCACATTTATGTTGTGCCTGAATGAAAATATTACGTTGTTCAATATAATTTCAGTGACTTTTATTAAACAGTGTGAGTAATAAAGCTATGCTGCACTGTACAGTACAGACCGGCGTGTTAGTAGACCGATGTGAGGTGAGTATTACCTCTGGGGTGGCGGTGCGGGATGCTCCGTTACACTCGCTATCACTGGAGCTGCTCTCACTGTCTGAGTCTGACTCAGAGCTGCTCTCTGATTCGCTGGAGCTGCCAGATGCGCCGCTGGAGTGACCCGACTCATTGGTCCGAGAGGTGGGCCCAGGGAGACTGTGGACAGTTGGACAAAGGAGAATTTTACTCAGCTAACTTTAATACATACACATTAGATTTACAATCACAAATGGCTTCTGCTGGATATGGAACAATCTCTGCTATAGCTGTGACTGGGTGGACAAACCAAACCTTTTGAATCTCTGTCAGTGACAGCGCCAGTGATAATAATTCGAGATTATTTTGATTTATGCAACAGTACTAAAATGCTGAGATCTGGAAAAGAATCAGTAGAAAACAAGCCAGGCTCCCCAGAACACTTCCTCCCTTTCAATATATGGCTAAGAGGAACGTAGTCTGCACTTTATTAAAAGACATCACAAAGCGTCATACTTTGAGTAGACTCCGCAGTACTGTAACTCATCTGATGACCTAATTAACATTAAATAACCTTGCCTAAAAAAAAAAAAGCCGTGTATGTCTCAGCCTCCCACCACCACACTGTCTGCTCTACTGTCATCAGTCATTCTGTTTCAGCTGCAGCCTCCAGTACTGCCTGTGGAGCAGCCCAGGGAGAGGCAGCAAGTGATGCAACAAACAGCCAGTCAAAACATGATCCAGACATTGTGTGAACTATCCAACTCTCTCACCAAAACGCTGTTTGTGAAAAGAAGTAAATAGAAGAAATTTAAAAAAATCTTTCTTTTCAACAAAAAAGACAGTATATCACATTCAGATTCTGGTTTAAAGGTTTGGCCCACCACATAATGAACACACCATGACACACCAGACACTGCTTTCTGAAATCAAAAATAATCAAGAAGTGAACTAATTTGTTTATATCAAGAGCTACATTTTTCATGAGTCAGAAAAAATGCAGATTTGAAATGACATAAGACATAAATTATTACAGCATGATTCAATACACATGTGATTCTCAAACTAGTCGTTGCATTTGGAGGTTGCAAGAAGCAATTGTGGGGAACAAAAGATGTGAGGGAAAATGTAACAATAAAGTTTTTTGTTTTTTTTTAATAATTGTGTTTGTGCATTACATGAAAAATGATCAGCCTAAAAATACAAAGAAAACAAACAATCCTGGATCTGTATGACATTTTTAAATCTTGACATATCAGAGCATGATGCTGAGAATCACTACTGGTTAAGCAGTCGTTAACATGACTGTACTGCTCATGTATAGTGCCTTTCTTATATTATGAGCTGCATAGATGTGGTTATAACTGTATTTAGCTTATCTGTAAATCATTCAATGCAAAAAGACATTCAATGCAGTGATGTAGATATATAAAACAACAACAACAACAACAACAACTAAAAAACATCAATTAGGAGGAACTCTGAGTGACTGTCTCCAGTTAGTATCTGTGTTATTTGTAGTGCTATTATGGTCTGGGGGGCTGTATACCATGTGCATATGATGTTGTGTAAAGCAATTCAGAGGAAGCTAGCAGGTTGCAAGTTTCTATAACAAGTCTCTTATTTTCAGGGTCATGGGCTGAATATTTGGGAACTACTCCAATCAGCCTGCCTGTTTTTAAAGTTCATTCATCCATTCATCCATGAGTCTATCTATCTATCTATCTATCTATCTATCTATCTATCTATCTATCTATCTATCTATCTATCTATCTATCTATCTATCTATCTATCTATCTATCTTCTATCTATCTATCTATCTATCTATCTATCTGTCTGTCTGTCTGTCTGTCTGTCTGTCTATCATTAATCAATGAATTTATCTGTTTGTTTGCTCAGTGCAAAGATTTGTAATAAGCATGTCAAAATTTCAAAATTTGAGTAAGATGTTGCTGAGGTGCAGTAACAAGGAAGGTTCTAGCCTGATCGATGATGTATGTCTCTCACTATAGCAGCATGCCGGCTCTCTCCTCCACCTCCGTAGTTATTATTCCACACTGCTTCAGTGTTCTCTGTCACTGTGCGCCTTTATTTATTAGTTCATGAAAGGCCAGAGCTCTCTAATCCAATAAAACTCTCTGTCTTACAGCACCCCTCAGATCCTGCCGCCCATGATTGCTTTACATGGGAGTCAAACATGCTGGTGGGAGGCAAATTAAATCCATTCCCAAAGGTCAGATTGGGCTGGTTTATGTTGACACTTTGTTAGTGATTATGCTGCGACTGGGAGGTGCTGCATCTTCCACAGAGAGGCTGCTGTACCAGTCAAAAAGACGTATAATGGTGCCAAGCCAACCACTTGTAAATATATATTCAGAATAAGCATTTTCAATTTGACAGCAAAGGCAAATGCAGATTAGTAAGGATCGTTATGATTATGCAGATATGGACTCTATCAGACATAAGTAGCATGGAAAGATGAGGGCAAAAAAAAAAAAAAAAGCAAACACACTTGGCCCCTGACAAGTGCATCTTCCTCTGAATGTGACTTAACACTCCAAATTGCCACCGGACTAGGGCCAAAGAAATGTAGCTATTTGATCTACTTCTTATTTGTTGACGAGACTGTCGGCACAACCAGAGCCAATGTTTCAGTCAGTCAAGAAAACAGGCAAACATCTCCTGAGAATTCTCTCATTGAGCAGAAACACAGAGCTGTTCACACGTAAAAAATAAAAAAGAGAGAAGAACTCAGGATTTGTGAACAAATAAAGAACAATAATAGGAGATGAAAACCTCATGTACTCATAACATTTAGCATATTGTTTATTTTCAGTGACTATGCTTTTCATTAATGTAAAACTGTGTCAAATTGCTGTGGTGTTTGTAAGTGCTCATTCACAACAAATTTCTCTTTAAAACAAACTAAATCTGATTCAGCTCTAAGAATACTACTCTCCAGTCAGAGAGACAGTCAAGAGATTTTCACACATGCACAAAACATCAGAGTGTAATATGCAGAGGACAGAGATACTGTATCTAGTGAAGGTTCTTTTCCTTCTGTTCATTTCCCTTTAATAGGTGTGACCTAAGTCTGACAGCTGATGAGACCCCCTCACGTCATGTGGATTATGAGAAAAGGTGAAGCTGGAACAGTCAGTGTTTTACTGCTCAGCAGCATACGGAACTGCTCACAGTATTTGCTGACCTCTGACTCGCTAACAGGTTTTCTGGAGTATCCTTTTTGCATGCATTCATGAGAACGCTGCAGTATATCCACATATACAAACAAACAAACAAATGAAAGAATGAACAAATGGTTATCTTTAGGTTACAGAAATATGTGATTCGATATTCCATTAGAATACCTTTCAGCTCTTGAGGACGTTTTCCAAACGACATCAACACCTAAAATTCAATGCTTCATGTAACCACCAAAAATGTTTGCCAACTGACTATATCTCATTCTCACATTTTCCAGCACAGTATTAATAAATCACGGACACGCTCAACAAATCTTGTAGATTTGCCGAAACATACATTGTGACATTAAGTAAATACAGCAACAGCATTCATAATTAATTGCATCCTAGTCCAAAAACAAACTTGATCGTGAGCCTCTGGGAATAGCCACTCAGCTCACTTCCCTGTGAAGCAGTCTGCAGTGCTGGGAGGGGGACAGGAAGGAAAGCACAGATACTGTGAGCAGCAGCAGCAGGCCCTGGGCATTTTAGGGCTCCATGGGGCCTCTGGGATTGAGAGGGAAGGATAAGTTAAACCAACAGTCTCATACTACTGCTGTACAGGGAAAAAGACCATACTGTAAGTTTCAAAAACAATGTCAACATTTGCTGTCTCAATGTAAACAGTAAAACGTACCCAAACTCTGTGGGAAAGTAAAAGCAAAATGTATTCCAACTTAAACCATTTTTTTTTTCACATTCCACATCATCAAAAATGCCCAGCAGCATTGCAAAACTACAAATGTGCTTAAACCTGCTTGATTAATGAAATTAAGATTTGGTGATGGGGAACTCTGTTCAAGGATAGAGTGGAGACACTCAAGGGAAATATTGCTGAAACTACAGTTATTAATGGACAAATTCCCAAGACATCTATAACCATGAATGTTGAATATTAATATGAAGTTTCTGCATACACTTACCAACATTAAAATGCAACAAACATTAGTAAATAATGGATAATGATGGATCCTCATTCACCAGAATATCAAGAATCAAAGAAAAACAGCTATGTGTATGTTTCTCATTCATACATTTGCATTCATTTACACCCTGTCTTGAAATTGTGAAATGCACGAGTAATTGGATAATTCATGCAAAAGCATATATATAAACACAATCTCTGCTTGAGTTAAGGAAATATGTGAACGTGGTCAGTGTGTTTATTTATTTAGACTGGGTGCTGAAATTGTCAAAATTCTTTGCGGCTGATCAACAGATTCTCTCAAACGCTTTCAACAGGAAGCTGCCAGTGAACCTTAAGAAATCTCATGTAGTCATTACACACACCAAACAACTCTGAGCTTTCATTAAAACTCTAATAAATAAATAAAGAAACAATATTTAGGAGTATTTACAACATAAATATTCCATGTTTTATAATGAAGCAATTTTCTAGGCCAATGCAGAACTGCAAAAGAGTGAGACTGATACTACACACACACACATGCGCGCGCGCGCGTGCGCACGCACACACACGCACGCACGCACGCACACAAACACATATATACTCACACACG